>NW_016107766.1:965825-991631 GCF_001604975.1 Cebus imitator | reverse complement strand
GTTAGTCTGTTTTGCATTGTTGCTAAAGGAACACTTCAAGCTTGGTAATTTATAAAGAAAGGAGATTTATTTAGCTCACAGGTCTGCAGGCTGCATAATAGTGCCATAAGCATCTGGCTCAGCTTCTGGTGAGGCCTTGGGAAGCTTTTACTCATGGCAGAAGACAAAGGAGGAGCAGGTGTGTCACATGGAGAGAGAGGGAGCAAGAAAGAGGGGAGGAGGTGTCAGGCTCCTTTTAACAACCATCTCTCGGAGTGAACTAACAAAGTGGAAACTAACTCATTCATTACTGCAAGGATTGCACCAAGCCATCGGGAGGGATTCTCTCCACCCCCCGCTGCCATGACCCAAACACCTCGCGCTAGGTCCCATCACATTTCAACATGAGACTTGGAGGGGACACACACCCAAACCATAGCAGACCCCTAGGCCTCACGTCTGCTGGTTTGGACCCCACTGACCTGTGGTGGTCTAGCCCTTGGTAGTCAAGCCCCTGCCCTTGGTCCTTGTCTTTAGCATCTGCATCCCTCAACGTCATGCCCTGAATCATGTCCTCCTGCCTCATCCCAGTGTCTGTGCTTGTTGCCTGCCCACTGAGTGCCAGGCCCTTGGCTGGTGTTTTTTATTCCCTACCTCTGATCTTCACAGCACCCTGCAAGGTGGGCGTTGACTAGCCTCATCTTTAGATGAGAAATAAGTTCAGAGAGATTGTGTAACTTTGCATGTGTGATTTATGCCACCCCTGTGTTTTCCAGAGATGGCCCTCATGATACTAATGGGTGAAACAAATAAAGAAAAAGATACACAAAAAAAGTTTCCACAGTGAGAAATATTAGAAAACACTGGGTTAAACAAAGCAGAACTCTTTATATTAGGACTTCTTAGACCCTTTAAAATGCTCATGTGCATGGCAACCCCCACGTGGGGAGGGGTATACGCAGGACATAGCATTTCCCAAAACTATCTGACTTTGGAACCACTTTTCCAAGGAGCATCTCACAGGGCATGGCTTGCAACCCTCAGGGCACCAAGATTGGTTTCAATCCTTCTGGTGAGGAATGCCAGGGGTGCGAGGATGAATGACAGGCCACTCCTGTGTGTATCTTATTGGATCGCCACAACAGCTCCATGAATAAGCAATCCGTATCCTCACTTTCCAGATGGGGAAGCTGAGGCTCAGAGCACTAAAGTAATTTGTCTATTTGTCTATGCTGCCCATAAATATTTGAAGCTGGTAGAGTGTGACTATTCACCAGGTGCTCTTGAATGATGGCGAGAGGGAAGAGGATTAAGACAGCTCTTCGCGGCCGGGCGCGGTGGCTCAAGCCTGTAATCCCAGCACTTTGGGAGGCCGAGGCAGGTGGATCACGAGGTCAAGAGATCCAGACCATCCTGGTCAACATGGTGAAACCCCGTCTCTACTAAAAATACAAAAAATTAGCTGGGCATGGTGGTGCGTGCCTGTAATCCCAGCTACTCAGGAGGCTGAGGCAGGAGAATTGCCTGAGCCCAGGAGGCGGAGGTTGCGGTGAGCCGAGATCGCGCCATTGCACGCCAGCCTGGGTAACAAGAGTGAAACTCCGTCTCAAAAAAAAAAAAAAAAAAAAAAAAAAAGACAGCTCACCGGGAACCAGGAGGCAGACATGGGGTCCCTGTGAAAGGAGTTCGGAGAGGAGGACGTGACTGTGCCCAGTCTCTGAAGGTCACCCAGCCCTGACACACAACAACCGCCACCAGTTTCCACGCTCCTCAGTCCATGTTCTCAGGATGCTCCTGCAGTTTTAATTAAACGCTGTGTATTGCAGCTCATTAAGGAGAAAACAGTTGTTCTGTATCTAAGTAGCCCCAGGTCTCTTCACTACTTTTACTGCTCAAACAACATTGCAGAGAATTTCATAGTGTTTGGACTTGGTATTGCCTCTAAGCCTGGCAGGACCTCCAGGCCAGGGCCGTGTGACCAATCACGCTGCTCCAAGGACACTGTTCTCACTTCAACAAGGATTCCTGGCCAGGCCCTGCCTCCCTTCTCTCTTTGGACCCCCTCCCACTCCAGGGAGGGGCTCGGCCTGCCCTAATATTGGGGCCAGGATCCACGATGTTGGGAGGTAGCAAGGCTTAGGAGGGTTAGGCTGTGTGCGCTAGTTCCCATGACGGGAAGGTTGTCTCACTTCTGAGCTCTGACACACACCATTTGGCAACTTGGTCCCTTGCTGGGTTATTAACAATATTAGTGTATCCTCCCATAGCCCTTGCCACAAGCCAGACGTTGTTCTGAGCTCCTTACCTACAGTAACTTGCCAAATCCTCACAACAACCCTATAGGATAGGTATGGTTGTTATCACATTTAATAGATGGGGGAACTGAGGCAAAGGAGTTTAAGTTTCTTGCCCAAGATTATAAACTACTAATTGGTGAAGCCAGGATTCAAACACAGGCTCTCTGGTCCTGAGTCTCTGCTCTTCACCACCGTGTTACACTATCTGCTAAAAACCCGACCCAGGCTTGGCCCTGCTCTCTGTCAACTGCCTTGAGCAGGGACTGTAATTCTGCCACCGAATTCCCAGCTCATTGATGACCGCTTGATTGACTGCTTGCCTAGATCTTCAACCATCACTTGATCCTGGATTGGCGTCACCTTTAGCAAATTGTGTTTTCGAAAGATGGCGCAGTAATGTCTTTAGAACTGTCCCACTCCCCCTCTGAATCTGGACAGATGTTTGTGACTGCCTCTCCCAGAAAATGTAGCCAAAGTGACAAAATGTAGCTTCTGAAGCTAGTTAATACAAGTTTCATGCACTTCTTGCCTTTCCCTTTGGGAAATTGGCCACCATGTTGTGAGGAAGCCCAATTAGCCTTTGGAGAGACCCATGTGGAGACAAACTAAGGGCCCATCAAGCTCCAAGCTGACAGCCAGCACTGACTTGCCAGTCAAGTGAGTCACTTTGAACGTGATCTTCCAGCCCCAAATTGAGTCACTCAGCTAATGCTAGCTATGTAAAGCAGAGGCAAGTTGTCCCCTCCAAGTCCTGGCCAAACTGCAGATTCCTGAGCAAAATAAATGATTCTTGTTTTAAGCCCCCACATTTTGGGGTGGCTTAAAGCTGGTTTATCTACTGCTATGTAGATAGCAGTAGATAAACCAGCTGTGTCTGCCTTTGAGGACATTTTGTGATTTTGGATCATCTTTCCTGACACGCCCTATTTTACTGCTGGGCTCTATCTGCCAGGCCAGACCTCTCCCAATTTCTCTGTCCCCACAATTCCTGCCCCTCTCTGATACAGAAAGCAGAATGGCTGGTGCTTTTCCATCTGCCCATCTCCCTGCAGGTCACAAGGTGCTGCTGGCCTGGGCCCAGCTGCCAGCCATCCTCCCAGCAACACCCAGCCTCCAGACTGACTCTGAATGTCAGGGACCAGTTTCCTAGGCAGTAGGGCCAATTCCAATCTATCTTCTAGCTCACACATTCTTGCTTCAGCAAGAAAGCTACTAGTTCTCCTTTCTATTGAGTGTATTACAACAATTTTTTTTATTATGAAAGTTACAGTTAGTTCTTTTGCAAATTATCCAGCCCATTGTTATTGTTTTTCATAGATCTGACACACTTTGAGTTGTCTTTTAATTTTAAAACATATAAAACATACTACTTTTGTACTGGGTGTGATAGTTAATTTTATGCATCAACTTGACTGCGTTAAGGGCTGCCCAGATGGCTGGTAAACATTCTTTCCAGGTGTGTCTGTGAGAATGTTTCCAGAATAGATTAGCACTTGATTCATTAGACAAAGTAAAGAAGATCTGCCCTCCTCATTTTGTGGGGCATCATTTAATCCAGTGAAGGCCCAAAATAGAACAAAAAGGTGGAAGAAAGGCAAACTCCCCTCAGTCTACCACCACTTCTCGAGCTGAGACATCCATCTTCTGTTCATCTACATTGGAGTTTCTGGTTCTGGTCCGTTAGACTCAAGGACTAACACCCTCCTCCCCATCCTAACCTACCCTGAGTTCTTCAGCCTTATGGTAAATTGCATTACCTCTTTCCTGGTTCTCCAGCTTGCAGATGTCGTTATAGGGCTTCTTGGCTTCCACAATCACATGAGTCAATTCTCATAATAAATCTCCTCTTGTATATCTATATATATATCCTTTTGGTTTTGTTTCTCTAGAGAACTCTAACATGCTGGGTAACAAGCAACACAATACTTCCTATTTTTTAAACATTCTTGTGTTATTCCTACTCATGGTGGCTTGTTTTCCTTTGGGTTTGGGGGTTTTAAGCTGTGAGCTTATACCCTGTTAGTATTTCTTTAGCTGTGAAAATTCCTTGAGATCTGCATTTAAAGCACATTCCTCAGAAAAGATTTGTGTTTGCTTCTACAAGGCTCCTGGTGACACCACCAAGGCAGAATCACTGGCAAATTTCACATGGGTTTATTAGATTAAATATGAACCTTAAAGGACATGTCACCATGGCCATAATATGTTCTTTCCAGTTCCCCTGAGGCCCACTTTTCCTTTCCTTTACTATTGGAAGTATTTTAGGACCCCATCTCTACAAAAAAAAATTTTTTAATTAGCTAGTTAAGCATGATGATATGTGCCTACAGTCCCAGCTACTTGGGAGGCTGGGGTGGGAGGATCACTTGAGCCCAGGAGTTCCAGGATGCAGTAAGCTATGATTGTGCCACTGTACTCCAGCCTGGGCAACAGAATGAGACTTTGTCTCAAAAAAAAGGATTTTGGAAGAAGCATTTCCTCTACATTCTACTCTGGTTCCGGTGTTTCAATGTGTAAACGTTTGCCACGTTTTAACCTGAGTTAGTTTTCTTAACTACCCTCTTTCTCATGCAAGGTACTCCAGGAAGCCTTAAAATAATGGGCACCTGTGGAAGAGAAAGTGTTCAAAGAGGGAGGTAGATAAACCAATGGAAACAACAAAAAATATTTTCATAAAAAACGAAAAATTGTGCCTGGGTTTGTGCCTGTTTGCAAGAAAAATTTTTCATCTGACTAACAACTAAACTTATTTCTCAAACCGTTTAGTAACTCTCAGTACCATCTCCATAAGCAAATTACAAGTTTATCTTTTTTTCTTAAAGTATGTTCCTCAACGTGAAAAGGGCTTAATATCTACCTTAAGTTATTGTAGGCCTTAAGAAGCAAATTCTCCAAAAACCTATTTCCTGGAAATAATGAACTCAGCTTTCTCAGTGGTTAAGCATTATTTTCTACCTGGTTAGTTTGCAAATGTGTGGTTTGGCAATCTCTGCATTAGAGCTGGTGTATTTGCTATCTATTGTCACACTAATGCTATCTAATAAACCATCCCAAAACTCAGTGGCTTTAAACAATGAACATTTACACAGTGGGTCAGTAATTTAGGTGGGGCTTAGCTGTGTGGTTCTTCTGGTCTCAGCTGCGTTTGTTCCTATGCCTGGAGCCTATAGGTGGGCTAGTGATTGGCTGCTGCAAGCTATCCTTGGTCACGGGGACTGAGAGACTTGGCTCTGCTCCATGTTGTCTCATCCACCAATTGGCTGGACTGGGCATATTCTCGTGGCAAGGGCAGTGGTTCAAGAGAGCACCTTTTCCAGCCTCAGCTGTGTTTCACCCACAAATGTCTCATTGGCCAAAGCCAGTCACATAGCAAATCCAAAGTCGAGAGATGGAGCATATCACCCCACCAGGTGAGAGCACATGAAAGTTGCACAGCAAAGGGCGTGAGTACCAGGAGAAGCAAAGGAGCCAAGTGATGTAATGCATCACAGCTAGTGTTTGGGCAGCCCTCTCACAGGAGCCATGCCAGGCAGCTGGTCTAATGGTCCATTAGCGTGTCCCTTGGTGACCAGAACAAGAATGAACAGAACCCTCCTCCCTCTTTCCTCAATCCTATTTGGGCCTTAGCATCAGATTCCATGTGTCTGACTCACTCTCTCACTCCTCACCTCCCCTGGATTAAAACTGCTAGTAACACAATTTTAGAGTTTTCAGGGACTGCCTAGGAAGGCAGCAGTCAAGCAGGGCTGATCTCCCTGCAGCCAACACATCCACTTCCGAGCTCAAGCCAGAGTGGCTGCTTAGTTCTCTGGGCATGTTACTGAAAACAAAATGTGGCTAGAGTTCAATCACTTCAAGACAGAACACCATTTCTTTCCCGAATTAACTGAGAACATGTTAATAGATGACTTGTAGAGAATCTGTCAAATCTTCCATTCATCAATACCATGCCAAGGAAGGAAGCATAAATCAGGAAGCAGTTATGAGAAATTGTGCATAAATGCAGCAAAGCTCAGGATCAGAGGCCAGACCATGCACCTGCCTTCCATACACCCAGAGCCCACACCAGGGCTGAGTGCACATCAGCTGTATGCCTAATGTGTGACCCTTGACCTCTACTTCATAAGCAGAGAGCTGTTATACCTGTAGCCTGAGAAAGGTGAAGGGAAGACCTGGGAGGGCTTTGGTTTAAACCCTCCATATAGGATATATTTGCCAGAACTGTCACAGGAGCAGCTGACAGAAGTCTAAACTCAAGGTAGCTTATATAGAATGAGAGATTCATTGTGTTGTGAAACCAAATGATGATGAAGGCCAGCAAGGAATGCCTGGAGCCACAGATGCAACCCGTCAGAAGTTTTGCTTCTTTCCCTCCCTCCTCTGCTTCCCAGCTTTTCTCTGTGTGAGCTCTCATCTCACTCACCATTTTTCTCCACATTGTAGGTAGATGGATCGGGAACTGAGAAACTGACCAGTGACCAGCTCTGAACCCACATCCAATCTTCCTGGCCAGTCAGGAGAAGGCTGTCTGTTCTGAGCTCCTGTTTGAACATTCTAGGGTCTGATTGGCCAGGCCTGCATCACGTGATCCATCCTGGGCTGATCATTGTGGCTGGAGTCGGTTGTAGGGAACAGGAGTGGGTCATTAGTGGTCAGCAGCTCTCATCAGAACCACGTGCATTTAGGAAGATGAGGAATACTGTTCTTGGCAGAGTGAACCCTGCATGTCCACCACAGAGGGCTGATTGTTCTAGCACAAGGGCAGCTCTGAAGGGCCTCACCATGAGGTTCCTCACCTAGAGATCCTCGCCAGCATATGGGTGATGCACAGATGTAGATTGTAAGCTGACCTTTTCTTGAGGAGAAGCTGGGCTTGGTCAAGTGAAATAGGAATGGAGAAGGAAAGTAGACCGGGACTGTCATTTTCTTAAGTGTGCCAGGTACTGTCCAAGGCACTCAACAAGCCTTGTCTCTCCTATTAATCACCTGAGAGATATTATTCTTTTTTATTGTTGTTTGAGACAGAGTCTCACTCTGTGACCCAGCTTGGAGTGCAGTGGCACAATCTCAGCTGACTGCAGCTGTCTCAGCTCATTGCAGCCTCAACCTCCTGGACTCAAGCAATTCTCTTACCTCAGCCTCTCGAGTAGCTGGAACTATAGGCAAGCACCACCACACCCGGCTAACTTTTGCATTTTTAGTAGAGACAGGGTTTTGTCATGTGGCCAGTGTGGTCTCAAACTCTTGGATCCAAGTGATCTGCCTGCCTTGGCCTCTCAAAGTGCTGATATTGCAGGCACGGGCCACCTCACACAGCCAAGAAATATATTCTTAGCCCTATTTTATTAGGGAAGAATACTGAGGCTCAGAAAGGGAAAGTGAGTTACCCAAGGTTCCACAGAGATGGATTGGGCATTTGAAATAAGTCTTCCTGACCACTCCACATCTACTCTGCTTTACAAATAATCTAACCGCTGTTAGTGTGAATGATGAATCTCACAGACATTTTGTTGAGTGAAAGAAGCCAGGCACAAAGAGAACATACTATGTACATCCACTTCTATGAAGTTCAAGAAGAGGGAAAGCTAATCTTGGTAAAGGGGGCCAGGCTAGTGGTTATCTCTGGAGTGGGTAGAGACTGGAAAGGAGCATCAGGAAACCTGGGAGGCTCAAAACCTAGACATCTTGATAGGGGTGGTGGTTATGCAGGTGTTTACACAGCAAGAATTTAACAAGTTGTACATTGATGTTTTGTATACGTTCTTTATGTATATCATACTTCAGTTAAAAAACAATTCATTCACAAGTTTGATAGACAAAAGTTCTAAGCCCTTCAAGTATACACTGTTCTTTATTAATTAATTTACGTTTTCCAAAGAGAACCTGAAGATTCCCCCACCTGAGGTTTGCGATAGAAGCTCCTATTCATTTCTCGGTGTATCTCTGCACAGGTGCTGTAGCTAGAGCTCGCCTAAGAGATCACTCTGGGGCTCTCCTCTCTCCTCACTCCACCTCCCAGATTCCAACAAGGGAAATCCCCAGGTTCCAAAGGGTCTTCCTCCTTTTCTGAGCTCCACCGTCAGGGTGAGCTGGGGTTGGGGATGGTGGCACTCAGTACACCTTCCTCCTGAGCCAGGTGGCTCTTGCATGGCCAGAAGAAACGGAAGCTCCCAGGGGCACTGAGCTGGGGAGTGGATGCCTGGCAGGAACATCTTCACGGAAGGTGATGGTATCAGACACAGGGCCCATGTCCACAGTGGCCAAAACACAGTGGGAAAGGGCTGTGTTGCGTGCTTGCATCGAAGATCGCTAGTTCCTTCTCCTATCCACCTACCTTGATCCTGCCCGTATCTGTCTCCTCAACAGGAAAATGGACCCAGAATATCTAACTGCAGAGTTACCTTGAGGTAGAATTTCAAAAGGAGACTTTACAGAAGAACTCATCTAGTTTATACAGTGGTTTTGTGTAGATAAGAAAAAAGAGACCCTTTCTCAGGACATTTCATTGCCACCCATTGACTAGTTATCCTACTGTACTGATTTCCCTAGAATGAGACACATTATAGCCATCTGCCATAAAATGGTCATATTAAGCTTTCAAGTCTACAACATCTCTCATGTGACTGGTAACCACTAGGGTTGTGCAGTACACAACCTGAACAAACATACACATTGGCCGTGTTTTCAGGATATAATGCACAATGTACAAATAAAGAATCTGCCCTGTTATTCATCTGGAGCCTTAGGTAAATCCCTCTGTTCTTCCAGGGCAGTCTTTGATTTGGAATGAACTGTGCTCCCCTCTCAAAATTAATATGTAGAAGCCCTAACGCCCATTGTGATGGAATTTGGAGATAAAGCATGAGGGAAATTGGGTTTAGATGAGGTTATAAGGGTGAGGCCCTCATGTTGGGATTAGTGCCCTTATGAGAGGAGGAAAAGACACCAGAACTCTCCCTCTCTCTCTGCTGTGTGAGCACATAGGAAAAAGACTTCAACTGAAAGCCAGGAAGACAGCCCTTGCAAAACTCTGACCATGCTGGCATCCTGATCTGACTTCCAACCTCCAGAACCTTGGGAAAATAAACTCCTGGTGTTTGAACGACTCAGTCTATGGTATTTTCTTACGGCAGCATACGCCAAGACAGTTCTCATCATCTGTTAATGTAACTTTCCACGAAGAATTCATTGATCATTACTTAAGTTGTTAACTCCCTCAGGGACATCTGAATTCTCAAGTCTATTCATATCCAGCTCCCAGAGTGAACTGCTAATGACAGACCTTGGAGCAGCGTTATAGGCAGCGGGGAGAGACTCATTCGAGGGAGATGGAGGGTGTTGGCACTCTTTGAAGCAGCCTCTCTCTCCTTCAGTCACACTGTAGGCAACAGCTTCTGCTGCCCGTGCCTGAAGAGGGCCATGGATCTGGGTTCTGAGGCCCTGCTCTATGGGAAGGAGCCTGATCCTGAAAGATACCGGGGATTAAAGTCCCCAAGGCAGGAGTTTTCCATCCTTGCAGCCTCCTTCTGGCTATAAATTTAGACTTGCCAATTCCAAAGGAGCCATCTGGCAGGTGGGAAGAGTAGCGAGTGGGCCCTGACCCTCCAGGGACACCTGGCTTAGAGACAATGGAGAAAGTCATCTAGTGAGCTTCCACGTGCCTCCTTCCCCCACAGATTCTGTTTTAGCATTTTGGGAGGAAAAAGGCATTCTGGTGATGAAAGTGGGTCCTGCTAGGAGGAGAAGGTGGCTGTCATCGTAGGGGGCGGCATCCCTGGGGAACCCACAGTCCCTCGAGCTCCATGAGCTTTCCTGGCTAGGGCTCAAACTGAGCCTCACGCAGTTCCTTGTCCACTTGGCATCTCCTGTGTGTCCCCCACTGTGTGGGCATTGGGGAGAAAAAGATGTGCAGGAATCCCCCCACCCTGGGGGCCCACAGTCCGCTGTGGGAGTTTGGCTCATAGACAAATCATTATGGAAGGTGTGAGGAGTCCTGTGGGAGACATAGGGAAAATGTAGGTGCTGGGAGAACACAGAAGAGAAAGTGAGGCAGCCCTCTGGGTGGGGCACTCAGGGAGGGGCGGTCCCAGAGGAGGTCACATTTGAGCTGTGTCTTGCCAGCTAGTCCGGAGTTCACCAGGCAGAGGGTAGGGTGAGTCCAGCCAAGGGGCATGGGGGTGGGCTTGCCAATGGACAGACCACGTATCCAGGCAGGGGCAAGTTCCTAAAGGGCATGTGACTGGACTGAGTTGTCTGGATTTTATCCACAGTAGGCATTGGGAGCCATAGAGGATTTTAAGGAAAGGCAGGGGTACCTTCCTCAGTGGGAAATGGCATGTTCTTTTCTCCTTTTTTTTTTTTTTTTTTTTTGATGGAATTTCACTCTGTTGCCCAAGCTGGAGTGCAATGGTGCAATCTCAGCTCACCGCAATTTCTGCCTCCCGAATTCAAGTAATTCTCCTGCCTCGGCCTCCCAAGTAGCTGAGATTACGGGCATATGCCACCATGCCCAGCTAATTTTGTATTTTTAGTAGAGATGGAGTTTCTCTATGTTGATCAGGCTGGTCTCAAACTCCTGACCTCAGGTGATCTGCCCACTTCAGCCTCCCAAAGTGCTAGGATCACAGGCATGAACCACCATGCCCGGCCCAGGAACGGCGTGCTCTTACCTGAAACTTGGAATCTCCCAGGAAGGAGTGGCATGAATCTGGGCCGTGGGACCTTCCTCCTTGGGGCCTGCCTTGCTGCTGGGGCCTGAAGGCTACTGGGCTGTATGCTGCATGAGCTGAGGCCCATTTTCGCTACAGATTCTCACAAGTCTTTCTGGAAACCTGCAGTATAGCTTCTCCTATCGCAGCTGAGGTATAGGATATTCCACCTCAGTTGAGAAGGGAGACTGTAGGCCCAGGGCAGGGAACAGGACCCACCAGGAGGGGAGAAGGGGAGAGAGGGAGGGAGGAGGGCAGGACCAGCTACATCTCTGGGCATACGTGCAAAGTAGAGGAAAGTGTTAGGAGTCTGGTAAACGCCAGTGTTTGCTATCTGGGGTCAAACAGGGGTGTGGACATAGCTCCAGGGTAATGACCCTTGATTGTCTGTTTATTTATCTTGGGAGTTGCTTTGGGTTTACTGGGTGATGCTTGGAGGTGTTGGTGCCTGTTGGGACCACACTCTCCATCCTCAAGGGGAAGGGGCAAGTTTCTCCTGAAGAGAATGCCCTTACATCCTTTTCTGTCACTCGGTTAGACACCTGGAATGCTGCAGGCAGTTCCTAGACAGCCAGAAGCAACATCGGTCCATCTCCAGGTCGGGTCCGCCTGGGTCTCAGTCACAAAAGGGCCCTTGCCCAGGCAGGAGTTCTCTGCAGTAGGAACCAAAGTGGTGCCCACACCACGAGGCAGGCAGGGAGTCGGGGTGGAAAGGGGGCCGGACCACCGCAGAGGAGGAGAGCCCTGTGAGCCAAAGACCAGTTGCAATGGATTCTCTGTATTTCTTTTCTTCCCATTATATCCCTGAGTGTCGCATAAGGCGTTAGCTAATCGTCCCGTGGGAATTACTGGGAGCACCTCAAGGGAGGGTGACTGTGGGGACACAGGTGAGCTCTCACTGCACCACCTCTCTGGTGATTCGACCCCAACCCCACCCCCTGCCCTCTGCTCCCAGTGGGGGACTTTGCAGGATCTGTGTTGTCTTAATGAGGGATGATGGTCCTTTTGTGATTTTAATGTTTGACAGTGCAGGAATAGGTGACCTTTGAAAGAATAAACTATTAGTTCAAATTGAGAAAGTAGAGGAACTCCATACCCACTGCCCACCAGGCTGAGGGCAGGGCCAGCGCTGGGTTCTGGGTGCGGCAGGGATGGAAGTGGGGAGGCTGAAGTGTCCCAGCCATGACTACCAAGTCAGGGTCTCAGGCTCTAGAACAAGACATTTGTATTCCTCTTTCTCTTCTGAAAATGTCTATACAAAAATACACATGTACCCGCATGAATGAACCCAGGCAGGCACACACGCAACACGTGTTTTTAACCAAGGAAACGTCCCCGGCTCCACTCCCAACGGACAGAGCTACAGGAAGGGGCTCTGACTTCCCAATAATCTTGCAAACAAATGAGCTTGACTTTAACTCCATTACCAGGGCTAATCTGTCCGGATTCCCGCCTGATTTGCACAGGAAATGGGCTCATTCATAATGGATGGTGTGTGCACTTTGTGGAGTCCCCCAGAACTATCAGTTAAGCAGTTTGCAGCGGCACTTTCCTTAAGCAAAGGGAAGGGACTGAGACAAGTCTCCCAGGAAAAGGTCGGGCCCGGAGGGAAAATGGCTAAAATGACTCCTCCCCACCCCCACAGCCAACTGCGCAGCCCTGTGCCTTTCACTGCTGCATTCAGCTGACCCTGCACAGTGCTCACAGCCTGCAGCACATCTCCCCTTGCCAGCTCCACAGTGGCGCGGGCCAGATCCCTTCGAGGTTTACAGGCAGGAGGACAGGGAGTGTGAGGGAATGACTTTAGAGGGCAATAGTTCTTCTAGGACTGTGGTTCTCAAGCTTCAGGGTCCATCAGAGTCCTCTGGGGGGCTTGACAGCACTCAAGCTGCTCCCTCACCCTCTATCCACCATTCTAGAGCTTCTGACTTAGTGTTCCAAGTGGGCCTGAGAATTTCATTTCTAGCAAAGTTTCCAGGTGCAGCTGGCACTGGTCCAAGGACCACGCTTTGAGAACCACTGGTCTAGCTCCTGACTTGGCCCCAGAATCCCTCTACAACCTTCCTCACAGGTAAAACCAGAAACTGCATGTGCTTCCTCTTCTTAGATGCCTCTTCCCACCAGTCACCACTCTCTCTTGTGCTTTGTTTTCTTGTCTGTCTGTCCTTCCAGGCTGTAAGTCCCTAGAGAACAGGATATGTCTTAGTTTCCCTTGTGTTCCCAGGACTGCACGCGTACCAGGAAAAGCTTCAGCAGGAGGTATACCACTAGGGGAGCTGTGGTTACCCTCACCCAGGAAGAAGCAGGATCAGGGTGGGACGTAACTACTGAGGGACTCTTACTTTTTAATGTCCTAATCTGCTATATTGTTTGGATTTTAAAAATGAGAATGATTTGTGCATTAATGAGTGATTAAAAAGTAATGAAGAAACCAATTTTATTGACCCAAGCATCCTCTCTGAAGGTACTAACTGCTGTCCCACACTCCCACGGAGTCCTCAAATGTGTTCAGCTAAACAGCGTTACTGCCAGGTGCTGCTGACAGAGCTTTAAATATACAGATTTATTTAGTACTCACAACAGCCACATGAGGTGAGGACTATTTATTTCTTATCCCTGCTCCTCACATGAGGAAGCTGAGGCACAGAGACACTAGTGACTTTATGCAAGGCCAGGTATCTCATTTGCAGTAGGGTTGACATTCACCCCTCAACAGGCTAGTGCTGGGGGTTGTGGTTTTGACCCCTACTGTAGCTGTACCACTCAGAAGTTGAGGTTCATCAAAAGATGGAATCCTATGTAATCACACCTAACCCGCTTTGCTCTAAAGAGGATTCAAGGGGACTGCTATCTGATTTAGTTATCCAAAGCTTATATTGCCTAGAAATGTTACATTTAATTAAATTCATGCTAGAAACACAATACAAAAACACGGGCTTGAGCACATGAACTTGCCAA
This sequence comes from Cebus imitator, assembly GCF_001604975.1. Taxonomy (NCBI): domain Eukaryota; kingdom Metazoa; phylum Chordata; class Mammalia; order Primates; family Cebidae; genus Cebus; species Cebus imitator. The sequence goes on along the minus strand of NW_016107766.1, from coordinate 977,689 downwards.
ATAGAAGAGAAAAAAACCATCAAAGCAGACATGATCAGTGGCTTCTGAGATTTTCTCTTCCTGTTGTTTTTTCGTCAATATACTGGTAGGCACACAGCAGCAGGTCCCAAAAGGAGAGAAAAATTTGTAGGGGTACGACTTTAACTACAGAATATTCTATTCATTAACTTGATTTCTTTTGTGCGTTGAGAAAAATAGCTGCATGATTCAATTTTAGTGGAGGAAACCCTTGACCTTGCTCTCGGAAACCCTGAGTTCCCTAGCAGCAGAGCTTAGAGAGTCTGGTGTGGGGCATATTTTGTAATCATCTGAGGTGCTCAGCCCCTATCCAGCCTAAGGAGTAAATGTCTGGAGGGACCGGGAGGGGCGGTATCTGGCATTGCTATGTTTAAACAAACCACCCCTGGTGATTCTAATGCACAGTCAGGGTCGTCCAGAGCCTCTGAGAGGATCCCTTACAATTTTGAAGTTTTCTCACTCTAAAATCTCAGTTTTCTAATATTTTCTGATCATATCCTTCTCTCCCAGCTCAGAGTCCCGGCTCTGCCTTACCAGTGGAAGTTGCTGGGTTGGTCTGGAATTTAATCACCTCCTCGGAAGCAGAGCCCAGCTCTCCAGGGGGCTGCTTGTTCACCCCGTGTGAGGCCAGCAGGTTTATTTATGGTTTCTGATTTTATTTATTTCCCGGCCTCAGAGCTGTTCTCCCACATACAGAGAACTCAGGCTGTCTGCTGCCTGCGTCGCTGGGGCCGCCATGAGCTGGGCTTGGGTGGATGTGCGGCTTTAGTCCACCTAGTTGGTTGAGAAGCTGGTCACTTTCCTGGGGGTGATTTCTGTGGTGTGGCAAAGCCCTACCTGTTCCAAAACATCTCCCCCAAAGCCTTCCCAACACGGGGGTTATAAATGGATGGGGTAACACAGGCCTTGCCTGCAGGAAATTCTAGAATTCTCTTCTCACTTGGAGGACTCAACTCTGCCTATGTTACCATTTGCTTTGGGACCCACCAGGAGGGCAGCAGCTAGATCTTTCCCTGATGCATGTTTATCACCCTCCAAGGCCAAGGGCCGATTTGGAGGACACAGCCTTTTAGAGGGTGAGTGTAGGTGGCAGAGACCACGAAGTGTATGTAGGAAGGAGACCACCGTTGGTACCTATTTTCTATTTTTCATATTTTCTGCCTCAGTTAACACCCACTCTCTCTCCCCTTGTTCCTCTTCCTCCCCCACCAGGGTCCTGCCACGCAGATGATATGTCTAAACAGGAAAGCAGAAATCCAGTTAAGGGAAGGACATGACGGAAGGTAATGCAGGGGCCTGGTTATAGGCATTGGAAGGGCCAAGAGCCAAGTGGGACAGTGAAGAGACTTCAAAGTCAGCAGCCTCAGGAAGCTCCTGCCAGCTCGAGGGCTGGTAGCAGAAGAGTGGTGTTGATAGTGTCTGGGAGCCAGGGCCACCCATGAGAGTTGGAACCATGCCAGCCTATAGGGCGGGAGTTGAGGCCACCACCAGAGAAGGCAACTCGGAAAGGAGAGCGGGACAGACACCTGCTGTGTCTTCCCCTCGAACCTGCACTCTCCACAAGGGAGACAGAACCCAAACGGCACAGCCTGGCGTTACAGAGCAGAGAAGGGTCATTGCATGTTTAGGAAGGAATTTGGGGACAAACAGGCAGGAGACCAATGCCAGGGGATCACCATGTACTGAGATTGTGAAGCAACTTTTCCAGGGTCCAGCAGCCTGATGAAGACCTGGTCAGAGATCTGATTCGGGACCTGGCTAAGGATGGAGCCAAGGATTTTAGCCTGACTGCCTGTCCTGTGTAGGATCTATCAGGCTTTCTGCCCCGGCCCCCCTCTCTAGGACCAAGAGCTGCTTTGCAGACAGATGGCTGAGGAGAGAGATGTGGTCCCTGGCTGCTGGAATTAGTCAGTGTGAGGCGAGGGAGGCACTGTGGGCAACAGCACCCCTGCTTCCTCTCTACTCCTTTCACCCTGTCCCCAAATTTCTTTTCATCTTTTTCACCTTCTGGGCACCCCTCCCACCACATTCTTAAACCTGCACCTTGGAGGTAATGGTAACTCCCGATTGTTTCTTTCTGGGATCCAGCCATATGAGCTGCTGTGGCAGAGACAGTGGTCAGTATTCACCTCCCTGTTTCCTCCATCTGAGCAGTTAGCAAGTTTATATCTCCCAGACTCCCTTGAAGTAAAGTTGGGACCATGTGACCAGTTCTGGCCAATGGGCTGAGATCAGTGCGGATGTGGGTGCCCTCTGGTTCAAGGCACTTAAAACCAGGTGTGAGTTCTCCAAAATCTCCTTTTCCTGCCATGGTAAGCTGAAGCCCACTCGTGTTGACATGATATCACTGGACAGAAGGGATCCCCAAAGAAAGAACAGCTGCCTTGGAGAATCAGACATCCTACACTGGAATTTACATGTGCAAAAAGCAAATATTTTATTGCATTAAGATACTAAGATTTGGAGGTTAATTAAAAAAAAAACACAGCATAGCCTGGTATTACCAAAATACTGTTGCTATATGCTACAATAATTTCTCCCAGAGAGACAGTGAGACCCCTCTTGTATTCTTCCATAGGCTCCTGGATAGTCCTTGTCTAGTTTAAGGCTGCAATCTCCATGGAGGCATCCCCAAGCCTGGCACAGTAGCAGGCACAAAGGAAAAACTGAGTAAATAGCTGTTGACTAAACGAACACGTGAGTGAACAAATGAATAACCCAGGAGCAGCTAAGAACATCTTTAGATGAGATCATAGCTTATCCTGGAGCACCAGAGGGAAAACACCCAGTCCAAGAAGGAAGAAATATAATCCAGGAGAACCTTGATGGAGTAGAAAAAAGATCCATTCAGGATGGGTGAAAGACAAGGCAAGGTTTGTAGAAATTCAACAGAAGCCTCATCAATCCCGGAGGAGGTGAGGAGAAACCCAGGGGGCCCAGGATTATAGGAGTCTGGGAGTCTAATAACATCCTTGGGGAAGGACCAGCCTCTACCAGGCTGGGACAGGACCCAGGAAGAAGGAAGCGGCACATGCAAGGCAGGGTGTGATCATCCCACTGCACTTGGCCCTCTCCCGACATCTAATTTTAGCTGTCACATTTAAGAAGGATTTGGAAGTTCTGGAGCAGAGCCAGAGCCAATAGGAGAAAGGACGAAAGGTTGAAAAAAATAGAACCTGTAGGAAAAGTCTCGGGGAGGTGGGAGCTAAATGGGGCTGGGAGAGGCAGGTGTATGGAAATGAGCAGCTCCTTAGTTAGAAGGGGGTGGGGAGGCCAGAACTGGGGGACATTGATTTATACAGCAGCAAGAAAGGTTTAAGTTAGACTCCAGGAGGTGAACCTTGATGAAGGCTTCTGGTGAACTAAATACTTCCCTTGGCTGCCCCTCTGCTTGGGAGGCCCTGGTAGGCCCCTCCTTTGACCCACAAGGGGCCAGGCATGAGGATGACTGGGAAATGTGAAGTCCTAGAGGGCTCTAAAGGCAGAAGAGATCTGATACTGCCCCTAGGTCATATGATAAGCAAGGAAGGAGCCTGACCAGGGTCTATCTGCTCTGGTTTCTGGGCCTGATGCAGGGGCTGGAGCAGATGACTTCCGTGGGTGTGGAGATTCCTCACATGACATGGGGAAACGGTGACGTCTCAGGAACTGGAGATTTTTCACATTTCCTCCAGGTTATCTCCCATATGGCTATATCCCTAGGAAACATCTCATATCAATTAAAGCAGTTGACTCATTCTAACTATGACCCTGCGATCAGCTTTAGGAAAGGGGTCGCCGAGGATCAGCAGAGCCTAATGCATCCCAGGATGTCAGAACTAAAAGGATTCTGGCAGATTATCCAATCCAACCTTCCACCCCTTTATAAGTGAAGACACAGAGCTCTGGGGAGCTTTCAGAAATTGGAGCATCAGTGGCAAAATCAACAGCATGCCCAGGTCCTTGGACTTCTGACCCAATGTTCCTCCAACTACCTCATGTTTGACTCTCAAAGTGAGAGCCAGAAGGCCAGGGGAGAAGTCAGGATGAACACAGGCGAAGGATAAAGGCCTGGAAAGGGGTGATGGGGCCAGAAATGGGAAGGGGCAGGAAGGAAAACATAAAATGAAACTTTCCCTTTCTTGGGCTGGGTGGTGAGAGGAGCCAGGAAAGATTTCCTGTTGTGTTAGAGAAAGCTAAAGGTAGAGGGCCGGTGTGGGGGGCAGGGCTGCTGAGGGGGGCATCTCACAGGCAGTTCCACTGGGGCCGGCACCTTCTGAGCTGGCCGGCTTCATCCACCCGCCTTCCCTGGATTTCTTCACTTCCTGCATTCTCACCTTCTCCTTCCCTCAGTTAATCTCTGAGACCACAAGAAGAGTGGGGTTCTGGGGGCAGATATAGGAGGGACTGTGAATGGGGTGTGATGTCCTAGAGATGTCACTTGGAAACAGATGTGTATAGCCCAGAGGATGCCTGAGCCCCACCAGGTGCCTCACCAATATCTCAAAGCACGAAATGGCATCCGTGCGCGGAAGATCTACTCACGGTAAGGGATGGAGCAGAGAGGAGGATCAAGAGGCTTGAAAGCATGAGTTCCCTGTAGGAGAAAACTGGTTTAGTTTCCTTAGCTGGAGGGCCTCTTGGTTCTCAGGCTTCCATCCATGTCTGAGCAGGAGCCGGGCACCAGCGTCCGTCTCCCGGGTCACACGCCTCGGGGACCTCTGCCTCGGTCCTCCTGCCTAAGCGTTTTCCCGACACACCTCCAAGTGGCGTCATCCTCTCCACAAAAGAACAGTCTCTGGGCTTCTTCCAGCTTTTCTCGTGCTTTTAAGCTAAGCCACAGACCCACACTGGGATCTATGGAAGAAGGACCACTGCTAGCTGTGCTGGGGAAACTGCCAATGCAGTGGTCTCCCCTCTCCTCTGCTTGTCCTAGAGACCTTCCTCTTATCTAGTTCCCCAACCCACGGGTCCTCTCCTCTTCTCCCATAGGGATGCTGCAGCCACCCCTGCACCTGGCCGCTAGAGGGCACCATGCCCTCACCGCCACCCCAGCTGTCCAGCCCACTCCTACCTCCGCCTCCCTTATAGTCCTGCCAGATCGGACTTAGCAGAAAGGAGCCAACTAGGAAATCCCAGGATAATCCAAGAGGTTTATGTCAAAAGGTTTACAAGGGAAGTGGTAGGTAAAAGTAAGTGCCTGGCACCCTGCCAGCTGCTGGGGATTAAAAGGTGAGTAAGACCCCTACCTGCCCACTTCTCAGCCTCAAAGAGGAGAAAGGTAATTACTGTGCAGTGGGTGAGCCCAGGAAGGTAGAGCAATGCAGCCTGCTGATGGAACATCCAAGAGGGGCTCCCTGTCCCCAGCTTTAGCAGGGGCTCAGGGAAGATTCCCAGAGGTTTCCTGAAAGGTGGGTAGGAAGCAGCAGGTGAGGGAGGCAAGGGCAAACCAGGAGTCAGGAACAGCAAGCCCAGGAGTGGGAACAGCATGAGCAGAGGCTGGGAGGCATGAAAGACCTAGAGTGGAACGTAGGGTAAGTACATCTATGTCACATTCCAGGCACCAGGCTCTGTTCCTGTCCTTTGCTGGTCTGAGGAATGCCCAACTGTGGAGCTCTCAGTGCTACCCTGGGAAGCCTATCGGAGTTCTCAGGCCTGCATCCCAGCCCTCCTCCTCCTCCTGGAGAGGAGGGGAGTGTCCAGGGTTGGGGAAGGGTGCTATCACTCAGGCCTCATGGTGTTCCTTGGATGCTGACTTCCTGATTCAGGTCATTCTCATATTACTGATAAGAAAACAGGGGCTCAGGAAGATGGAGGAATCTGCACAGGCCTGCCCAGCAAAGCCAAGCCCGTCAGCTAGGGCTTCCGCTCCCAGGCCGCGTGGCCAGCACTGCTTAGGAGAAGGGACCCTGTGAAAATCTGTGTCTCCCCATGTGGTCCAGAAGGCTGACACTAGCCATTTGAAACATATTTTTTTTAAATGGAGGTTTTCCTATTACAAAACAAATACTCATTATTTAAAAAATCAAACAATATAGAAATTCACAATATTGGAAATAAAAGTCTCTTATAATCCCATGTCTCTCTCCCCAGGATAGCTATTCTTAACAGTTTGATATGTTATTTTTCTAGACTTTCCCATGGGTTTGCAAGTATATTATACATTTTTTAAAAATGAAATTATGCTTTGCTGCAATTTGCTTTCTTCAACTTAACAGTCAGTCTTAAACAGCTTTTCACATGTATGCATACTAATCTATAAAGTGGGGTTTCTTGGGATCCCCACTTGTTGCTGAGGAAGCCAGGCTCAGGGAAGGTAAGTTTCCCCAACCACACAGCTCAGGAGGGACAGACTTACCAGCCCAGCCTGTCAAGATCTGGGGCAGCCAGTGGGGAGCTGCCCATAGCGACACCCGCCCACTCACCGCTTTTTCTCCCAGCAGCCTTCTCACCGTCCTCAGCTGCTGGGAATTTTTAGGAATGGATTTCTGTGTCATTTCTAATAGATCAGGAATATCCTAGCAAGACAGATTGCCGGAGCCTGCTGGGTGGTAAAATCCAGGCTCATCCCTCTTGTATGCAGATCATCCCTTTTCTCCAGGAAGGAAGCTCCGGGTAGCAGCTCCCTGGGGGTGGGAGGCGGGGGCGGGATGAAGCAGCACTGGGCCGCTGACCCACCAGCCTCCTGAAATAGCCAAACATCTGGGCTGGGGGAGGCAAGCGTCACGGGAATTCAGCCAGTAGCATCCCTTTACCTCTTGATACTCAACCTATGGTCTCAGAGTAGCATCCCGGCATCCCTGGGGGCTGGTTAGAAATGCAAAATCTCAGCCCACAGGCCAGACCCAATGAATCAGAATCAACATTTTAACAAGATCCCCCCTGGGGAGTCCTATGCGTAGTAAAGTGTGAGTAGCCAAGGTTTCTCGCAGTGTTCTGGTTCCTATAAAACCAGCCATGGCTTCTTTTCCGGAAGTTTAGTTAATGCCCTTGGTATTAGAAACTTAATAAGAGATAGCAGTTACAGAGAAGTTTCGATGTGCCAGGCAACATTGCAAGTGCCTTACTTACATAAACTCATTCAATCCTTACAAGGATGCTTGTGAGTTGAGGTACTATTATTATCCTGATTTTACAGATGAGGAAACCGAGGTGCAGAAAATTTGCTTAATTTTTGTGAGGTCACATGCTAAGCAGAGGGTGACCCGGGACATAAACTCAGGTCCTCCAGGATCTTGACCACCGCAGTACACTGCCCTGCAAGTAGATGCACCCGTTGGGCATGGAGCAGTTCTGACACACATCTCCAGAGTGGCATTTCCAAGTGGGGCTTGCCAACACATCTTGCTTTTCTCCCCCACCATCTTCTCCCTTCCTAAAGCCTGGCCGCCTTGAAGAAGCTGCCAGAGCTCAGTATGAACCACACTGCTGCTTTTGTGGTGATGCTGAGACCAAGAAGTAACAGCAGCTTATTACATCTGCAAAGCCCTTCGTCATCTATCATGTCTCTTCTCCAAGAACCAAGTGAGATGAGGCAGATGTTACTATCCCCACTAGAAGAATGGGAAGGGAGTCTAGCAGTGCCTGGTGACTTAATCAAGGTCATGCAGAACTGAGACTAGCAGCCGGGTCTCCTGACTTCCAGAGCACCTTCCTTTCATCTCTCTAGGATGTCCTGTTTTCTAGAAGACTCTATACCAGCCCTCTCCACCCTGAAGGCGGCCAGCATCTCCTCTCAGTGCTTCTGCAGCTCTGTGGGGGAAACGGGGTCCCTGATGAAGCCTCAGCCTCTCTCCCAGGCTGCCTCCTGCCTGAAGCAATTATAAATCATGGCATTTTCCCTTCATTCAGACCTGATGTTTAATTCATCGCTATTCTGGCTGCTTTAATGCAGAGAACATTTATTCAGTGGAATAGCTTTGTTTTGCCTCCTAAGCTTTATTCTCCTGTTTAGAATACCATTGCTATTGCAGAGGGGGGCTTCCTGTTAGCCAGCTACTGGCACCCTCCCCCTCCGCTCCCCAGGAGTGGCCCAGCTCTGCCATCTATGAGGACCCACCCCTGGGCTGAGAGTGAGCTTCGGCTCCTGAGAAGGAGGAGTCCAGGCTTTTCTGTCCTTGGTCTAAGCACCTGACATTTTCAAATTGCTCACCACCCCCTTTCCCCCAGGCCACGTGCCTGGTGCCTGGTGTGATGAGCTGCCTGGCTCCCAGATAGGGCTGCTTCTGCCCAGGACACAGGAAGTTGGAAGGGTTTGGGGTGGGGTGGGGGTAGCACAGCTGTCATGCTCCCTTCTTGGAGCTCCTGCCTTGGGGCACATCTTCAACTTCTTGCAGTCTAGACAAGTCTAGAACCTTGGACTCCAATCCCTGAATGCTATGCCGGGGCCCCACCTCCTGACAATAGACCTCCTGGGCGATCAGTTCCATTGTGCTGGATCTCAGGCTGCTAAGTGTCTGCAAAATATCCATTCCTCCTCCATTTTGTAACAACAAAACCGTCAGCTAAGCACCAGGCTCAAAACCCAGTTTACATATAAAACTACAAAGGCGTGTTCATGTGACTAGGTTCTAGACACTGAGAGCTAAGTGGAAGTGTTGTGTGGGACTTCTGTGAAGCCTTTCCAAAAGGGAGAAGGCACAACTTTCTTATTTTCTCTTACTTACTAGCTGGAATGTGGATGTAAAGACTGGTGCTCTAGCAGCCATTTTGAACCATGAGGTGGAAGCTACATATTGGGTTTGGGAGAGACACAAGACAGAAGGAGCCAGGTCCTTGACACTAAGGATTCATCTTTCTATGTGGTTGGCTCATCTCTGAATTTCTTTTACAATCAAAATAAGCTTCTATCTTGTTTTAGCTACTTTTATTGTGTGTCTTTCAGATATAGGTAGCCAAATGGATTCCTAACTGTTGAAGACACAGCCATTTACCACTATCTTGATCTCCATAATAGAAGCTGCTTGCCTGCCAAGCTCACTGTCTGATCCAGTTTCTGATATGAGATTTAAGAAGGTAGCAACTGATAAAAATGAAGGACAGAAGAGTTACAGAGGAGGGAAGTGGAGTCTAGGACACAGAGTGAAGCATGAGTGGACTTAGTTCAACCTGCTCACAGTACGGATGGGAAGACTGCATTTCAGAAAGAATGAGTCATTAGCCCACAGCCCTAGAGCTAATAGGTGGCAAATCCGGGATTTGATGCAAGAATGCTTTTACTCAAGTCACCACTCCATTCCCACTTAGAGAGAGCTTGGGAGAACATGAGGGAAGACGTGCCACACCTTCCAATCTTGCCATGGTCTGGTCCTCACTGTGAGAACTGGAGCTTGTCCCATAGAACTCTGTTTCTTTTTTCTTCTCTTGTGGCATGTATTTATAAAGCAACAGCCTTCTTCTTTTCACAGGGGATAAGGAATCAGCCCTTTCTGGGGCAAAGCTACCTAGTAAGAGGGGAGCTTCCTCTACCCTGTCTCAGGCTGGAGGAGGATGGCTTCCATTTTTCCATACCCTGCTTTCCACCCTGTAGGCCGGGAGCAATGATTAAGCTCAGGCTTTGAAATCAGGCTGCTCTGGTTCGAATCCCAGCCCCGCCACTGACTGACTTGCCTCTCCATGCCTTTCTTCACCTCTAAAAAAGGTGATAATTATACCCACCTTATATGGTGGCTGTGAAGATTGAATTAATAGGGGCACAGGGTATTAGCTATTGCTATTTTCCAGAATTGCTATCTTCCAGATCAAGATCTCCTTGCAGTAGACACACTGACATGGTTGACATTTTAAAATTTGGCTTGTTTTCCATGTTATCATATGGTCATAAGTTCCTTGATGGCAGAGAGCATATTAATCTTTGTTCCTTAATACTTAGACTGGCACCTAGCACATAGTAGATACTGAATAAAAACGTGTTGAAAAGAGCTAAGCAGAGCTGAATTCTTTCCTCTTCCGAGGAGAATCTTCCATTCTCCCTCTCACCTCCCTCCCTTCCTTCTTCCCTCTTTGTCCAACTTTCTCTCCAATTAATATACTCTCTCCCTCTTGCTCTTTCTATCAGCCATTTTCTCCACTGTTCCAGGCTTCACACTGACCCCTTTCCCTGGCTGCCCCATCTCCAGAGCATGCTCACACTGTGCTCCAAATTTGTCTCCAGGCTCAGTCTTCCAGGGAGGCTGCCTATGGCTCGGCCTTGAGGACACTCAAGCCTCAGGGCTGGATGGGAGCCTGACTACCTGTTCTATTCCAGCCTGCTCACTTTTCAGATGAGGAGGCCAAAGTCCAAAGTACTGAGAAAGCTGCCTCACGGTCACATGGCAGCTTGTGCCTGAGCTAGGATTCGAACCTAGGCTTTCCCACCCCCAGCCTAGTGCTCTTTACATTACAGCATTCACAGAGGCAGTGGCAGAAACGTAGTAGGAGACCACCGAATACTTGTTAGATAAATGAATGAACGAATGCTATTGGAAGAGGAGAGTTACTCAGATAATACTGCACGTTTTTCTGTAGCTCCTTTTGACCTGCTCTACCCTTGTCCTACCCTCCACATGCCCCAGGTCCCCAGAGGAGGTCTTTGGCACTGTTAGTCTTGCCTGTGACCCTTCTACCACCCCTGGGGAGTCAGCACCCTTTCTCCCTCCTCACTCCTGTGTGAATAAAGGCCATTTTCATTGTTCCCCATGGAAAGATCTTCAGAGGTCCAAGGCCATTCTCTAAGAACAAAGCCTCCTCCTAGGCAGTGGTGGCCAGGACTCTTGTCTTGGTGGCTTGCTGTCTTCTGAGAGCCTGTGTTTTGACCAGAACAAAGTGATTCCGATTGGAACCCTGTAGCTTGTTGCTGGCTCTGCCTGTTTTTCCTACAGACATGTAGCTCCATTCTGGCCTTCTCTCCTCTCAAGGAAAGGGGAGTTGTCTTCAAGTCATGCCGCCTCCCCAAAGCCCAGCCCCTTCCTTAGCCATGCCTTTCCTGGTACCTCACCCGGCACTTCCCAAACGCTCCCTGCCTCTGCGGTTCCTTGTTGAACTGTTCTTGTTTTAATTCCATCCCCTGCAATTGGAGCCTGAATAATGAGTTATTTCACAGGAAGATTGATCTGGGTATTAGGGCATCATTTAGTTTGCCATTACAACAGCCAATTTTGGTTACATGCTCAGCTGTGAAGGGGAAATGGGCCAGCCTGCTGGAGCTTTCTAAAGCATGGAGCTGGTGAGTGGGAGGATGGAGTGCTGGACTGAGGGGCAGAGGTGGCAGGTGGGTGGGAGGAGGGGGTCTGGCTCGCTTCAGCCAAAATGTCTTTATCTTAGAATATGATACTGGGAAAGAAATTGTAAGGATTGAAAAGGGACATAACTCTTTCTCAATGACACAGGAAGAGCAGAGTTTTCAGCTTGTAGATGTCAAGAGTGGAAAGGTCTCTCTTAAATAACTGAGTGAGTGAACCCCAAATTAAAGAGCATTCTAGACTTGCCAATATTTCAGGATTGACAGAATGATGGAGAATTCTTACTCACCAGTCCCATACCAGACCCAGCTGGAGAAATTTCAGCGCCTTCCCTATTTATTTCCCTCATAGCACTTCTCACACCCTGACACTTCCCTTCCCATTTACTTTATTTTAAATGAAATCTTGCCTCTCTCTTCCTCAACTAGAATGAAAACTACGTGAAGGCAAGAACCACGTTTATGATGCTCATCTGTTTCCCCAGGGCCTGAGACAGTGCCTAGAACTTCATGGCACTCAGACATTTGTTGAATGAATTGAATGATCATCAGAGGGCACTGGTTTCACTGATTTGGGTATGGGGGATGAGGCATGACATGCACATTGGTCTCTAACACCTCTGTGTGCACATACACAGTGGTCTCTAAC
>NW_016107766.1:957761-965379 GCF_001604975.1 Cebus imitator | reverse complement strand
TGCATGCGCACACACACACAGTGATCTCTAACACCTGCATGTGCACACACACACAGTGGTCTCTAACACTTGCACGTGCACACATTGGTCTCTAACACCTCTGTGTGCACATACACAGTGATCTCTAACACCTGCATGCACACACACACGCAGTGGTCTCTAACACCTGCACGCACACACAGTGGTCTCTAACATCTGCATGTGCACACAGTGATCTCTAACACTTGTACGTGCACACAGTGGTCTCTAACACCTGCACGTGCACACACACACAGTGGTCTCTAACACCTCCGCACATGGACAGTGGTCTCTAACACCTCTGTGCACATACAGTGGACACCTCCGCATTTGCATAGTGGTCTCTAACACCTCTGTGCATGTACAGTTGACACCTCCACACATGCACAGTGGTCTCTAACACCTCTGTGCATGTACAGTTGACACCTCCACACATGCACAGTGGTCTCTAACACCTCTGTGCATATACAGTTGACACCTCCACACATGGACAGTGGTCTCTAACACCTCTGTGCATGTACAGTTGACACCTCCACACATGCACAGTGGTCTCTAACACCTCTGCACATGGACAGTAGTCTCTAACACCTCTGTGCACATACAGTGGACACCTACACACTTGCACAGTGGTCTCTAACTTGTCTGCACCCTTTTTGAGCATCTCAGGAAAGCAGTAGACCCTCTCCCCAGGAGAAGGTGTACCCATATCTGCAATGTGATATTTTGCAAATAAATAAGCTAAAGTTTTCTTTAGAACCTCAGTTGAGAGCTCCTGGTATAGAACTGCACAGGTAACACTGAATTTGGAGTCAGTGGACTTGAGGTCTTCCTTATGGAGAAGTCATTGAACATTTCTGAAGTTTTTCCTTGCCTGTTTCACATCTCATACAATGTTTGTGAAAATGCCTTGTTATCTGCTAGTTGTAATTAATAGCATCATTGACCACTTCAAGCCTGTCTATGGCAAAATGAGTTTCCTAAAAAGAAACTAAGGAAGGCCATCCTATGGGAGGCACAGCTTTGTAATCGCTCTTGGCTCCAGCCACAGAGGGGCCACCCCCTGCCCTGTCAAAGGGCCTTCAGTATTCCAACTACCCACAAGCTTTAAGCCCGGCTGGTTAGAGAAATAAGTCAGATGACCTGGTAATGATCTGCCTGAAGCATTTGGGTAACAGTAGCAACAGAAGTTGAGCAGACTTTAGCTACATTACCAAAGCTATTAAAGTTGAAAACCACTAAACAACCACAGCTTGCTTCCAATCATCCACCCCACAGGCATTCAAAACAAAACCAACAAGAATGTGTTAGAGTAAAACGGACACTGAGTCTTACTAATGTCTTGAGTTTGCCTGGAGCTTTAAAAGCAAACCCCTGGCACTGAGGACAACAACCAGTAGGCACTGTTGAGCAGCATGGGGTCCACCCAGGAGCATCCTCACACCCCAAACACCCCACCCTAGACTTCCCACCCCAGACACCTCTAGGTCCTAGGCTAATTTTAGGATCCATGGTCAGAGGGCATTTGTGAACACAGATGTGACATGGGAGATACCTCTGGCATGGGAGGTCAATGAGTCAGAGTTGAAGATCATGGGGCAGGCAGAACAGCCAGAAGGATGGGGGCACCAAGTGGGAGCTAAGTCATGGGACCAAGGGAGGCCCTACATATGTGAGCAAGGGCATTGACTGTGAGTCAGTCTTGGGGCAGAAGTAGCCAACAGCATCAGAATCTGCCAAAAGCCCTCATGCACTGGCAGGCTCTACAAACAGGGAGCTTCTGCAAACAGTGCAAAAGTATTAAATAGCTTCAGATCCTCTAACCAGCAGCTTTTTCCATACACAGAGAACAGTGCAGTCTTCAGGGATCTGGTGAGCAGACGGCTACAGGATTTGTACCCCAGGATTAAAGCCACAAACCAAAAGACCATCTGCCAGTACACATAGGAGGGAGGACGCAGGTCATTTTCATGTGCAGTGATGTTGTAGGTAGGTTCATTTTCCCAGAAGACTCCAGGCCTTGACACCTCTGTGTGGCTCTTGCTTCTCCCCCCTGCTGAGAGGATCAGAGAGGGTGGGCAAGGTAGGCAAGTTCCTGATTCCTTCCTGTAGCACAGCATAACAAGCTTCTCACTGGGAATCGCTGGGTGTCTGACTGTGGTGGGTGTGGACCATGCATTATTAAGAGAGAGGCGAGGCTCCCTGCAGAAGGCTGAAGGTGGCCATTGCACTGCGCAGCATCGCTCAGCCTTTCCAGTTTACTGTCCATTTGGACATCCATTATTTATGGTAGCCGAGTGGCTGTGAACAAGCTGAGGCTCAATTAAGGTAATGTCCCCCACACAGAAGCCATGGTTAATGCTGAGAAGTTATTCCAACTCCCACCTTACCATCGCACAGCTGGAGACGCAAAGAGACCAAGAAGTGGAATTAGAGAAACCCAGAGATGAAGGCAGAGAACAGAGAAATGAAAAGAGAGGAAGGCAGACACCACCCCCACCCCAACCACCGCACAGAACCAGAGGCTTTTCCCACAGGCCACCTTAGCACTCTCCTGGCTCTGCCGGAGTCCCCGGAACCCTGTATCAGAGGAGAAGAGCCCTGTGTTCCGGCTCCTGGAGGCCTGAAATTGATTCTCCACTGACAGTCTCCACTGTCCCCCTCTCCTTCCCTCTTAGTGTCCATCCTGTGCTGTGCCCCAGGACATGGGAGAGACTGGATAAATCCACTATGGATGGTGCCTACAAGGGGAAGCAGGTCCCAAAGACAAGCTGCTAGCAGATCTAGTCCATGGAGCTGGAGGACAGGAGAGGTTGGTGAGAAGTGAGGCCAGGCAGGGACTCTGGGAAAGGCATGGCTGGGGAGGGCTGCAGGTGAGGTTTTGGTGTGGAAGTAGAGAGGAGAGCAGGTGGCAGAGAAGTGGCTGAGGAAGGGGAAAGACACAGGCAGAGAGGGAAGAAAGTGGGGGAAGAAGGGTCCAGGATGCTGACATGGGATAAATGCAGGGAAGGTGGGAGAAAGGGAGGTGAAGGAAGAGAGACAGAGGAGAGGAATGGTGCAGGTTGGGGTGGCCTGGGTGGAGAGGGGCAATGTTTCAGAGCTGGCAGAGCCTGCGAAGACAGGTGTGATGGTTAGGTGAGGAGCCCTGGAGGACACTGACTGACAGTGGCTGCCTGAGCGTCACGGAGACTGGCAACTGAGTTTCCTGAGTCTCCTGAACCCTGAATCCCAGATTCCTGGGTTGAGGGAATTCCTGGCTGGCTCCCTGCTCAGGAGGCTGGCCAGGTGCAGGGGAACCTGGGAGGGCTGCTCTGCAGGAAGCAGGAGTGGCTGTGTCAGCTACAGAGTCCACACCTGACTCAGGACAGGAAGAGCAGGCAGTGGACCTGACTGTCTTCCGTCCCTCTTGGGACATCTCATGGGCTGCATCTCCATCATGCTCACTTCTCCTTCCTTTTTTTTTTTTTTTTTTTCCTTTGGCAGAATTTTACTCTTGTTCCCCAGGCTGAAGCGCCATGGCGTGATCTTGGCTCACTGCAACCTCCGCCTCCTGGGCTCAAGCGATTCTCCTGCCTCAGCCTCCCTAGTAGCTAGGATTACAGGCGCATGCCACCATGCCCGGCTAATTTTTTTGTCTTTTTTAGCAGAGACCAGGTTTCACTGTGTTGGCCAGGCTGGTCTCAGACTCCTGACCTCAGGGGAACTACCCACCTCACCCTCCCAAAGTGCTGGGATTATAAGCCTGAGCCACCGCACCCGGCCACTTCTCCTCCCCTTTCATTTCCCTACTGGAACCCTGCAGGTGGCCTGGGGCAGAGTTCTGCTAAGTTCTCTTTTGTTGATGGTAAGTCATGCCCATCCACCTCCTCCTGCTCAGCCCACTGTTCCTTCTAGTTGGGATACAGTTTCATAGTTGTTATGATCATTTTCATCATCATTATTACCACTACCTTTTAGAAGCTTGTAAGCTCCCTGAGGGCAGGAGTCATATCTCATTCAACTCTGTGCGTGTACATGTGTACAAACCACATTACCTCACAAACACCCCTTAGCTATTGACAGAGACCCCATGCTTACTCCAGGGATGCTGTACCAGTTAGGATGTTTGCAAATCTACTCTGGCTAGCTTAAGCAGAAAATGAAGATATTAAATCCTTGCGGGAGACAGACTCAGACTTTGGGAGCAGCTATCCAGTCAGGAATAACCCCCAAACCAACCCCAGCCTCAGGGCTGCCGTGGTCTGACACATGCCTCACAGCTCCCACTGCTGATACGGGGTTCTGGATCCTGGAGCCTCCATCTCTGCTGCCTCCAAAGCCAGACGCCTCTGCCCCTGCCTTTACCAGGAATTAGACACCCCTGCTCGGCTGTCCCAGGCCAAAGCCTCTTTCGGTGGGTGGGTCTCATTGGCAGAGTTGATGTCCATGCCTTTGTCCCAGCTACAAGAGACACTGGGAAGGATGAGTCTCTGGTTTCTCACTCCAAGAGGCAGGACTTGGAGTGGAAAATTCTCCAACAGGGGAGTAGTGTTCAAGAGATGTGGGTGGCCAGAAAGCTTACTGGATGTTCCCTAGGGTGGTGAGGGGCACCTGCCGGTAGGACTCCACTAATGGTGATGGATGTGGAAATGTCTGCATCATTGGCAGCTGCTGTGGAGGGCATGTTGTCTCCCTGGGGGGTGCTGGGGGGTCCTGTACCCAGGCAGGGTAAGGGTAGGCATTGAGGATTAGGTGGCTGAATTCAGGCACAGCAGAGCCCTGTTGGGAAGCAGGTGAGATAGAGCCTTGGTATTTTCTCATCTGCCACCCACCTTCTGCCAGGGAGTGTTGCAGAACTGCTGGAGAAGGGCCAGCGGAGTAGGGGTTGGGTACGGCAGGAATACCCCTTCCCAGGTGTGTCTGCTGATTACAAAGGGAGGCAAAGTGAGGAAATGAAATCGGATGTGAAAATGTGAGGCAGGGCAGCCTGGCTGTGCAGATGTTCCGACCGAACAGCTCACTGAGGGTATTTCCATTTACCCAGCTGCCTGTGTTCCCATCCCACCAAGACCATAAAGACAAGAATGCTCCCCACTGGATTTCTAGAGGTGAAAAATACTCGTGCTGAAATTTCAAGCACCTGATAGGGAATGGGGGTTTGAGGGTAAGGAGATCCCCTTGCCCCAACCCTGGCTGGGCTGTCATTCATTCATTCCACCCCGGCATCACAGAAGTGGGGTCTATCTCCCCCGCACCATTGTCCATAGCCCCCCACTCCAGACCCTTCCCCATACATGCCCAGGCGACCTCCTGGTGAGAATTACACTCGAGTTTCACTTATCTTTGTGGCTTTTGGCTAAAGGGATCCACGCGCAGAAGCAGGTTCATGGGCCTAATCGGGCCTGATACATCTCTAAGCAGACAGGGAGTGTGTCTGGATTTGTCGCCCGACAGGTACAGATGTCAGAGGCTCTCATCCATGAGACGGAATCACTCTTGGGGATTGAGAGGCTTAGGCAGTGTCAGTCAGAGACGGGCCACATATCTCAAACTGGGACGGAGGCTGCTGGCAAAGCCCTCTTCAACCCACTGGAGGTCAGCAGGCCCAGCACTTCATAAACCAAGTTATGAGAGCAGAGCTGAGAATTTCTAAGGTGCCACCTTTTTAAAGCCTTTCACTTCACCTCCTATCAGTATCAGCTAGTGAGTCCTTCCAGGGAAGCACAGGTGAAGGGATGAACAAAGTGTCAGAAACAGAGCACCTGGGTTGAAACCCAGCTCCACTCTCTACTAGCTGAGGGGCCTTGGGCAAGTCGCTTACCTGCTCCTGGTCTCAGGTAACACACGTCGCAGGTGGACTGGCTGTCAGCAGTGAGTGGGATTCTCTAGGTAGCGGCTCCTTCTCTAATGCTCCTGCAGCACTTAGTTCCTCCCTGTTAGGTAGAAACTGTCTAGCACTGGACATATTACTTAACGTGAGACCCATTTAACGCCTGTCTACAATGGGGATGGTGACAGTGCCTCCTGGGTGGGGCTGTCAAAGAGTTAATACCTATAGAGCATTCTGACAGCCTGGTGCATGGTGAGCCTTCAGGAAATGGTGGCAGTAGTTTCTGGTGGTGGTGGCGGGTGAGGGTACTCCAGCATCCCCGTCCTTGGGCAGAAAGTTTCCTGCTTGCTAGCCTTGTTTCTCCTGCCAGCAAGGGAACGGGTTAGTGTCAGGGTCTCTATCCAGCCTGCATCCTGGCAAGGAGCCGACATTCCATAAATCTACGTTTGATAAATTAGCGAGAGAGATGATACTGTGCAAAGATAACACGCCACTGTGATGCTGCATAGTGACTCTGGGTATCTACAAGACCCCTGTGGCCTCTCATCCACTGTGAGGACTTGGGCAAATGACTGCACTTCTCTGAGCCTCAGTTTTCCCATCTATGATGTGAAGATATATGATATTGAGATATAGTAGAAATATATATATTTTGGTCTTATTCCTAGTTTCTTGGCATGCAGCTCCTAAATCCCATAGGATCTCCAGAAGTGATAATTCTTTTGTATGCTAATGAAATGACTGGTGTCTGGGGGCTCCTGGATAGCCTGGAGACTGGGGCACTGGTTGCCAGGGGAACCAACCACATGATCAGAGGGTTGACAATTTCAGCCTCACCTCTCAGGAGGGGAGAGGGCTGGAGATTGATTCCATCACCAATGGCCAATGATGTGATCAATCATGCCCACATAATGGAGGAAAACACCCAACAAAGACGAGGTTTGGAGAGTTTCCAGGTTGGAGAACACATCCAGGTGCTGGGAGCATGTGTGCCCCACCCCACCCCACCCACATACCTTGCCCAGTGTACCTCTTCCTTCTGGCTGTTCCTGAGTTGTGTCCTTTTATAATAAACTGGTGGTGAAGTCAGTAAGCTGCTTTCCTGAGTTCTGTGAGCTGTTCTAGCAAATAATTGAACATGAGGAGAGGATCTTAGGAACCTCCGATTTATAGCCAGTTGGTCAGAAGCACAGATGGCAGCCTGGACTTGTGATTGGAGTCTGGAGTGGGGGCAGTCTTGTGGGACAGAGCCTTTTAAGCTGTGAAGTCTGCACTAACTCTAGGAAGTGAGCGTCAGAATGGAGTTAAATTGCAGGGCACCAAATCATTGCTCACTGAAAATTAGAGAATTATTTGGTGTGGGGAAAAACACTCTACACATTTGGTGGCCAAAAGTGCTGGTGCAGTCGGTGTAGAGAAAGAGTTTGTTTTCCTTATTCAGGATAATAGGCCCACCTAGGAGAATGGATTTAGATGATGTCTCTGAAGCATCCAGTACAATTCTGGGCCTTTGGTGGATGCTTAAAGAATGGTGGCTGGCGGCCAGGCGCGGTGGCTCACGCCTGTAATCCCAGCACTTTGGGAGGCTGAGGCGGGTGGATCACGAGGTCAAGAGATCAAGATCATCCTGGCCAACATGGTGAAACCCTGTCTCTACTAAAAATACAAAAATTAGCTTGGCATGGTGGCGTGAGCCTGTAGTCCCAGCTACTCGGGAGGCTGAGGCAGGAGAATTGCTTGAACCCAGGAGACGGAGGTTGCAGTGAGACGAGACATGCCACTGCACTCCAGCCT
>NW_016107766.1:943183-957706 GCF_001604975.1 Cebus imitator | reverse complement strand
AAAAAAAAAAAAAAAAAGAATGGTGGCTGGCAGTTGTCCCATGGAAGCCAGGCTGGAAAACTGGTGACATTGGCCAAGAATCTCCCACCTCTCCTTGCCTAGGTCCCACTTCCGCTTCCTGCTGCCCTTCTGTGGTCCAAAATGAACACACCTGCCCCCAATCCCCGAGAACCTCAGCCAACTGGAGTCCTGTGAGGGTGGCTATCAATCAATTAGTTCCCACGAGGTGTGATTTGTAGGCTCTACCTTTTCAAGGGCCACTTGCACATATAAGAAAGAATTTTGGAGGCGGCACGATTTACAAGTTAGCAAGCTAGAACCATAGGGAATGATGAGGACTGGAAAGAATTCAAGAGCAGTGTATTCAAAATTGTTAAACAGTACATTGGCAAAGCAAAACATTTGGTTATGGGTCCCCAGTTTGCCACCTTCAAGACGAAGGTGGGCTGGAAGGGTGAAATTCTAAGCTGAGGGTTAATCAGGACCAGAATAGCCACACTTCCGCTTCAGATCATTCCAGGGCGGCTCTGAGTCTCTAAAACCTGTGAGAACTGCCACAGTTGGGAGCCTTTCCTCTCCTCCTTGCTTCAGTGAAGTCCAAGAGCCAGGGACGGTGCCCCTCACACTGCCAGGAAGGCCTGACACTACCCTCTCCATGGTGCAAACTATGGCCAATCCACTCCTTATTTAGAAAGAGCTGGGACTTAAATGTAGTGGATGATATGGGAGCAGCATGACAATTACCAGCTTAAACTGAAATAAAGGAAAGGAGGATTAAAACACACCCAGCACCCATCAAGCCAGGCCAGAAGAGGAGAGCAAAGCCCTGTTTCTACATTAACCCCTCATCTGCCAGGCGCAGGTCAGAAGGGTGCCTAGGGAAGAAGCTGGGAAGCAGAGGGTGGGTGGAGAGAGGCTGAAGGAAGGTCGGAGGTGGTGCTGATTTGGCCTCCCAGACTGTCAAGGAGGACACCCCGCTCCTTTTGACAGTACACCCAGTGGTAGGACCTGTGGCTCAAACTAGGCAGACCCAATTCAAATCTCAACTCCATTAACCAGCGCTGTAATGGTTGGCAACTTCCTCGACCTCTCTGAGTTTCAGTTTCCTCATCTAGACCAGTGGGATATACCAAGACCAGCTCGGCCATAAAGACCCCTACCCAGGCAGCGCTGAAGGCATTGAGAAGCAGACACCTAGATAGAACAGCAAAGTGGGACCATCCGGGAGCCAACAGCCTTCCGAACTGAGAGCCTCAGGGGCTCGAGCAGACGCTGACCCACGTTATTTACTCTCTGTGAACAGGTGATCGTTATTAACAAACAGGTGTTCTGTGTTTTCACTTAGACCCAAGATAAACCAGGTAAGCAGCTGGTGCCTGCTTACCACTGATCACAGACAAACTAGAAAGCATTCTCCACGAGGGAGCCACGGGGACAGAGTCACATATTCCATGCTTAAAGAATTGTTTTAACCAGCGTATGATATACATATACTGTTTTGCTACTTTAGAATGCCCCAAGCAGTTTTCCACTTGCGGGTGGGGGCAGCCAGGTTTTCCTTTCCATCATTCTCAGCAAACGATATAATTTATCATACATGCTAGGACTTGTCCCAATAGGGATGATGATTATTCCTCTTAGGATTAAACGGGGTGGTACCTGCATGTCACTGGGCAGACAGCAATTCTCAGCAAACGATGTCTCTGCCGATCAAATGCAGTCAGGAGCTAAGAGCCAGGTATAGCACAGATCACGCCTAATTCCATTATTCCTAGTCATTCAGCTGCAGACAGTCTCTTTAATCTTTCTGCAGGGGGAATGTGTGGTGCTCAGATGTAAATCCGGCAGGAACTTGGCACCTTTGCAGCGGCCTCAGCCTCTCCTTTTTCCTGGGCAGGTGGGCCAGGACCAAGGCCTGGGCCCCTCACAGCCCCTCTGGGTTGCTGCAGCATTTCCTCTTGAAAGGGTGAACTGCTCTGGGGGCCGGGAGATGCACCCCACAGGGCCGAGGCAGCCTGGGCACTTTCCCCAGGAAATTCTTGACACTTTGCACTTTTCCAGCCTGCCTCCTTGAAGGGCGCTGCTCATCTGTCCTCCCCTGGATGTACTAGAATTGGCCCCACAGGCTGACCCAGCTGGACCCCACGCTCTGGGTGAGCTGTGGCTGGATTGGTTTACCCATCTCCTTTAGCTCTCCACAGGAGAGCAGCCCTTGGTTTCTGAACAAGGGCAGTTCTAGGCCACCTTTGAAAGGACCTGCTGGGATTTCTGCAGTGCTCCCCTCCAGCATCCACGGCAGGTCACTGAAGCCCAGATGATGATCTGTCCCTGCCTACCCCGAGAGCCTCTGACCCTGAAGCTTGTGTTTTTTCTCAACCGCATCACATCCTCATCACAGGCACCAGGGTCAGCGTCTTCCTTGGCCTCTGAATCAGGCCCAGGCTCACCCCTCCTTTGTTCAGCCAAGCATTCACCTAGCTCAGCCGTGTCCCATATATCAATCAGCATTCTGCATAGAAAGTAGAAACACCCAAAGTATCCAGCAGAAAGAGATTTAATAAGGGAAATAGTGACTTACAGAGTAATCAGAGGGCCCAGGCAAATGAAGGTCAGGACCACTGCTCCGCTTTGGCTTAAGGTCACATCCCCACAGCTGTGAGCCTGAGACCAGGAGACAGCAGCTGCCCCTGTAAGGCCCACTAATGCAGCTCCAGCTGACCCACATTCAGGAAGCTGGTGGCAAGACCATGGATATACCAGTTGCTGCAAATCCTCACGTTGGCAGGAGACTGCGGACCATCCAACACACTGCAGAAGAGCACCTCTGCCTCTCTGCCACTGTCCAGAGCTCATGGAAGTACCTCTTGATAGCAAAACTGAAACTGCAGCCAGATCCAAGCAGCAAGAAACTCTGGCAAATGTCGTTTTTGTCCTGCTAGCCCCTGTGATACAGAGGGAACATAAAGGGTGTGAAACAATGCTAAGTGCTGGTAGACAGTATGGAGCACAGCCCAGAACTCACTGGGAACCCCAGCTAGCCGCAGTCCTGGTTTGCTGTAGCCCCACCCAAGCCTGTGGCTAGTGCTGACTCCTGCCTCTGTCGCATCGCCCCACTCGGCCTCTGACCTTTCGCAGGGGTGAAGGACTGGCCTCATCCATTCCCCAGCCCACACCCAGCTCCTTCAGCTGAGGCCCTCCTAACCCTGGCACAACTCCAGGGCCTTCCTGGGGCTTTTTTGGGATGGAACCAATCCAAAGGCTGGCTCTGCCGGAGGCTGGCTTGGGACTTAGGATGCCTGTGCTGCAGCTACAAACACAGAATGTGCCATCTCTGAGCCACATCCCCAGAGCACATTCACCTGGGGGTCTCGTCCAGCTGTGAGGTTCTGAGACACACACACACAGTCCTCAGGGAGCTGGGTGCTGCTTTGCTGAATTCACCCAGAGTCACTATCCAACTCTACTCTGGAAACATGGACAGAGATAGGTACTGAGGGAGGAGGGGTGGCTGAAGCAGAAGGTAGGACAGGTCAGGGACTGCCCCCCCTGCCCAGCGCATCCCCCACCACTAACTTGTGGCTTGAGTGGGCTGGGAAAACCCGCTGAGGGCAGGTTTGCGGAGGACAGAAGAGGCTGGGGCGAGAGACGTGGTAAGGGCAGAAGTGAAGCACTTGGGCCACACGAGAGAAAAAGCCACTGTCTGTGCTGAGCTGGACCTTTGGGCTTAGACCCCAGCCTCCCTGCTCTCCCTTCCTTAGTGCCCCTCAACTAGACCTTTCCCAAAGCAAAGCTAGAGCCATGCCAATGACCTTGAGTTGCACATCCGGTTTAATCCGTATCAGCATCAGAGTGAAGGCCTTGCTGTCAGTCCAGGATATTTATAACCTGCTTGCCAGGTCCCACTACCTGGCGGTCGCCAGGAAACTAGGCCACAGGAGCCACAGAGGAGGCAAGCCCTCCCCCGCCCCAGCCCCAGCCTCAGACGGCTCCTCTGTGGCTGTTCGCACCTGCCTCAGCTGTCTGCATCCTCCCCATGTCTCTGCTTCCTGCTGGCAATCAAAACCCACCAGAGTTCCCAATGCCTGGGGCATGTCCACAGGCCTGAGTGCCATGTCCATGCCTTCACTTATCCCTGTCTTCCCTGCCCACTCCCCATGGTGGTGTGGTGTGGTCATGAAGGCTCCACCTGCCCGGGGTCAGGTGTCGGCTCCACTGCTCTCTGTGTAGACCTGGATAATCTTGTGTGACCTTTCTGTGTCTCAGTTTTCTCATCTGTAAAATGGAATTGATAAAGACTCCATGAATAAAAGGCTCAGAATGGTGCCTGACACATAATAAGGACTCAGTGTGTGCTAGCTTTTCTTAAAAAGTCTATCAGATAGCAGCAGAAGCACCAAGGCCAGGCTGTTCAGGTTCAAATCCTGGTTTGGCCACTCACTGGCCATGTGATCTTGTGCCCGTGAGTTATCCACTCTGGGTCTTAGTTTCTTCCCATGCTATGGTTTGGATGTTTGTCCCCTCCGTATCTCATGTTGAAATGTGATTCCATGTTGGAGGTGGGGCCTGGTGGGAGGTGTTTTGGTCATGGATCTCTCATGATTGGCTTGGTGCCCTTCTTGTGGTAATGAGTGAGTTCTCCCTCTGAGTGCATGCGAGATTTGGTTGTTTACAAGTGTGTGGGACCTCCCCCTTCTCTCTCTCCCTCCCTCTCTTACCTGTTCCTGCTTCATCTTCCATCATGAGTAAAAGCTCCCTGAGGCCTCACCAGCAGCAGATATTGGGCTGTGCTTCCTGTGTAGCCTGCAGAGGTGTGAGCTGATTAAACCTATATTTAAAAATAAATTACTCAGCCTCGGTGTTCCTTTACAGCAACACAAAAACCATGTAAAGTCAGAAATGATAATATCTACCTCGTAGAATTGTGAGGATTAAATAAGCTAATGTGGAAAGCTCTGAGAATGGTACCTGGCACACAGTAGGTGGTCAATTAGAACTAGCCTAGCTCTGATAATGATCATAATTACTATGATGATCATTGTTTATTCTGTAATGATTTCCTCCCAGCCAGGCTGCCGTCTCCTCTTCCTGCCTCCACCCTTTAGCTGACACAAATGTTCTCCTTACACACACTCTCTCTTTTCTTCTTCCTTCCCAATTCAAATGTTGCATTTCTTTCAAGCCTCATCTGCTCCATGCAGCCTTCCTTGACCATTTTGGTGAACTTTGCACCATCCCCCTTCCCCAGACCACCTTAGACCTGATCCCCACATGATTCCAGGCCCTAAAAGCGGAGGCTCTGCCAAGCCCACTTCTCCTTCCTGTCTCATGCTGGACCCTCAGCGTTGAGGTCAAAGACGTCCTAGATCAGATGTTTCCTTGCTGAGTGTCCAGGCCCCTGATTCCTGGGATGAGGGTGCAGTGTGACCTGGCCCCCAACAGCGCGCACACACACACACACACACACACACAATGTTTGCACCATGTAGAGTAAAACTTAGTTGTTTTCCCAGAAATAATCCCACATTCTGGCTACTGACAACCAAAATGCCTTTTCTTTCCCAAGCCCAGTCATTTTCTGGATTTTCCCAGCTGGAGGGAGGACCAGGCCAGTATGCTGTGTCCTAGGAGTGGACCCGAAACCTCTCCCCACCAGAAAAGAGCAGGCAGGAAAATGTCTTCCTTGGACACCCAGGCACAACAAGCCCAGGGACACAGGACTGAACATGGGGGAGGGCAGGTGTGGGTGGGGGCGAGGATCTGGCTAAAACACCACAGTCCTTTCCTTGAGGAAGAAAGCAGCACCTGAATGTCACTGTGCTCTCTGTGTTGAAGGTCTAACAGACGGCAGGTCAGCCCAGCGGGTCAGCAGTCCTGACCCAGTGCTGTGGCTTTGTCCAGCACTCTTAGCCTCCTCTAGTCAGAGGCTTGCTCACATTGCCCCCCTCCTCTGTCCTCCCTACTGGCCGTCACTGAAGAGACCTCTCCTCCAGCCTGCTCCATCACCTCCCCAGCGATCCCCTCTCTTCTGGGGAGTAGCCTGGCTGGGATCAACGTTGCTCAGCCCACAGGGGAAGCCCTTTGGTGGGAAGCCCCCCTTTTTCCTGCGTGCTGGGGCAGGAAGCAGGGACAGGAGAAAGGTTTGCAGGGTTAGAGAGGGGTGCTTCCTCTGCAGTCATTGTCTCCCCTGGGGGCTGAGGGCTGATTCCAAAATGGATGAGGATGGGAAGACGCCCCTCCTGCAGTGCTTGGCCCTCAGGCCGTACCCTCACCCCTCTCCCCTGCTCTAGTCTAAGAGCACCTGCAAAGGAGCCTCACTCTAGCTCTCATGACCGACAACTGAAAATTAACCCCCTCCACATTCTAAGTTATCCCAGAGAATAATGCCATCTCAAAGGGACATTTGTCTAATGGAGGGAGCCGAGGCCAGGGGAGAGGGGTGTGTGGGAGAGAAGCCTTGAAAAATCCAGCCAAGCATCTGTGGTTTGTGCTCCGTGTAAAGTGAAATCTGGGCACTTCTTCCACTGAACAGCATGGGAGTAACTGTAGTGATACTAGCTAGCATTTATACAGCACACTACAGTTACAAGATGCTTGCCTCACCCTCTCCATTTGCTACCCTTCTGCACTGCAATAGATTGATGGAGGGCAGTTTAACCTCCTTTGACGTGGGAGGAACAGAGCCTCAGAACAGCTAGGAAGTGGGGATCAGAGGCTGGTGCCCCACCCAGGTGTCCTTTACCAGCTGGGCGCTCACTCCAAGCTGCTGTGGTGTTGGCTGCTAACAGCTCATCACTGTGCCCTTCTCCTCCACATTGGCTTAGCCAGCGAAAGTCACTTCCCTGGGAGATGCTTTGGAGGATGAGCCCTCTACCACAGCCCCACCCCTGGGAGTAGCCTTTAGCTAAGGCCTGACTGCTGTTTGGACAGAAAAGCCACCCTCTTGTTTCAGGTAGAACAAGCTCCATGTGCCGTACACGCCCCGAAGCCCCTGTGGGTTTGGGCCCAGCTAGACCTCCCCTGAAGTGGCATCTCTGCCTGGACACTTCTGCCGCTCCATCCTTCCCATGCTCCCTCCCAGCTTCTCTGGCAAGCACTCAACAAACCACACGCTGGAATCACCTCTCAGACCCTGCTTCTAGGGAACCAGGCAGAGGGCGAGTACGCGGGGCTTCAGATCCTGAATCTGAATCCGGACATTCTTGAGACAGTCTGGCCAGGCATGCTGAGGGTGTCTGTTGTGGTGAGAACCTTGCCTCCTTCCAGGACCTCAGCTCTCTCCCTCTCCTCCTCCCAGGGGAGAAACTGGTTCTTTAACACTGACAGTGAACTGAGGGATGAAGCTGCCCAGAGCCCCGGCACCTCCCACACCCCACTGAAAGCTCCCTCTCTGCCCCTCCCACCCCGACTGTGGCGGCCATCATGATTCAGGCCTCATCCCCACAGCCCTCCACGGGCCCCCAGACTGCTACCCAGTGCCCTGGCATGTTAAGCAGTGCAGATGGCAATTAGCTGCGTGACAGGAAAATGTCCCAACACTAATTATTTCAGGGACAAGGCCGGGGACCATTAATAAGTGATGAAGGAGTCTTTCCAGAGGCTCTTTGGCTGGGTCTTGCCCCAGCCTGCAGAAGGCTGGAGACTGAATGGGAGCCTTCCCCACGCAGAGTTCAGTGGTGTGGGTGGCTGGTGAGACAAGTGGCATTGCTGAGGGAGATGCCACTTATTTTCCCGGGGAAGTCAGGCTGCTCTCCCCAGCAGTTACATCGACAGCTATTAAGGGTACAGTCCTCATCCTTCAGACAGGCAAAAGCAAACAACAGTGGTTCCCTGCATCTTCTCTGCTGAATAATTGATTGTAGAATGCAAGCTCATGAATGAATTCCAGGGGAATCCCCAGTCAGCCCCTTCTACACTCTCACATCTGCCTCCCCTTCCCTGTCCCAATCCGAGAGGCAGGCAGAATTTCCATTTTCCTGAAACGATTCCGTTTCCTCTGTGCCTGTTTCTAAGGTGGCCCCCGGGACAACTCCCACAAGGAGCAGCTGTCAGGGGCCCGAAACAAAGGACGGTGTGTACAGGTGGAGGGCTGAACCGTGCCAGGTCAGCCCAGGACTTGGACGGTGTCTCTCTCCAGCAGAGAATCCCAGTGAGGCTGGGAGAAGAAGAAAACCATCGTGCATTCATAAACCCTTTCATGCGCCAGAGTGAATGCAAATGCACACACTCTCACACTCACATGTACACACTGACACACACACATGCACAGACACAACACACACACACACTGACACATTCACTCTCACACACAGAGACACTCTTGCATACACACCAATACTCTCACACATACATATCCATTGACACACACTCTCATGCACACTGACTCTCACACATGCATATGCATTGACATACACTCATACACACTGACACACAATTGCTTTTGTGTACACATGCACACTGACACACACTCATATGCACTGACATGCTCTCACATACACAAACACATGCACATACACATACATATGCACTGACACATACATACTGGTGTGCACATACACTGAAACATGTACACTGACATACATATGCACTGACTCACACACACACACATTCACCTGCATACACTGACACATCCACTAACACAAATACATGCATACTGACACATATGCACTGACATACAGTGACACACATACACACTGACACATACACACAAATATGCACTGACACACACATGCTTACATTCACATAGCTTCACACACATACACAGACATACACATACACACCGACACACACAACACACACATTGATACATTCTTCCTCATACACACTTACACCCTCTCACACTCAGATGTACACACTGTCACACATACATATGCACTGACACAAGCTGACCAACAAATATACACACTGACACTCGCACACATACACATGGACACACGCTCATATACACTCCCACACATACATACACACTGACACACTCTCCCTCACACACATTCACATATACTCTCACACTGACCATACATTCACACTCACACATTCATTCTCACACACACATATACCCTGATACATACACACTCACACTTACACACAAGTACACAATGACACACAAGCCCTTCCTCTCTCCCTCTCTCTCTCTCTCTTTCACACACACACACACACACACACTTGAATAGACAGGGGCTCCCATACTTTAATAGCCTAAATATGAAGGAGATATTTATGGGGGAAGAGAGATTTGCTTCCCAAAAGGATTTGCAACAGGGCTTTTTCAATAATAAGAAACCAGAGTGCATTGAAAATGGAATTCGATTTACAAAAATGTGATTTCTCTGTAAATCTTCAGAAGCTCGTGCCGTATACGGTATGGACATGTGCTTGCAAATATGCAGGACTTGTCAGAGCCTCTCTCCATCTACTTGGGGAGAGGGACAGGAAGTCCTCACCAAGACTGCTGGCTACACACTCAGGGGTCTGATGGCAATCCAGCTAGGAGCACTGCAAATACCATCTCCTTTTGCCCCTCCAGCGTGCAAAGGGGAAACCAAACACTTTATCCCCAAGGCTACCACAATGCAAAGATGCAAGGTGTATTGTCCTCAAAAGGTCCTCGTCTCCAAATTCTTTCCTTTTGTCCCCTAACTCGTTAACCAGCCCAGCCTCCAATGGATGTTTTGAGTGGGATTAACTAGGAAAGATCTTGTCAATTATCTCTACTGACTTCTTCATTGATGACAGATGAAAACAATGAGGCAGAAGCCTGCCCAAACCACATCTAACAGACCCTGTGCCCTGCAGCCGTCATCCCCATCAGCCATACCTGTAGCTGTACGAGGCCAAAGCCAACGGAGAAGGCTCTGGGCAGCATAGCCCTGCCGTCCTCTCTTCCAGCCCCATGCCTCCCTCCCTCTCCCTGCTTCACTCACCTTCTTTCCTTGCTGGAAGTGAACAGCTGAGTCATTTGACCTTTCACTTGCTAGGCTGCTCTTCTGGATGAGTTTGGAACTCACTCTTTTTGGGTAAAGACCCCATCCACTAATTAAGACCCCCACCCTTAGGAGACAACGTCTGTGTTGGACACTAAACTAGGGTCTCACAGAACTGTCTTGGTAACCCCTTAAAGACACTGAACACCTAGGGGCTTGAAGACACACCAGGGAGTAAAATTCAGGTCTCTGATAATTTCCGATCCAGAACTTGCCCCAGCAGACAAACGCACTCTTCTTCAAATGTAAGCTCCTTTCTTGTAACAACAATAAGGCTGATCACTATAGCAAATACTTATTTAAAAAAAAACACACAGCTGACGTATATGCCAGCTATTGTTCTAAGCCCTTTAAATATGTGAACTCATTCCATCATCACCGTAATGCACCCTAAAGGAAGTACTGTCATCACCCCTCCGAGGCCCAGAGAGGTTAGGTAATTCCCTCAAAGTCACATAGCTAATAAGTGGCCCAGAAGGGAATTGAGTTCTGACTTCCTGAGTCCTGCAGAGAGCTGTTTCTGACCTCAGACCCTACCAGTCTTCCCCCACTCCCACCCGCTTCTCTCCAGCGACAAATACACCAAGCTCATTCCCCACAAGGCTTCTGACTTTGCTCTTTTCTCTGCGTGGAAGGCTCCCCTTCCAGCTCTTCCTGGAGTCTCCTCAGTGGGGCCTTGCCAGACAACCTCACCTAAAGTAGCCCCCGTGGCCTCCCCCACCCTCACCCACCCTTCATTTACTAGTCATTGACCTGCTGTAATTCCATCAGCATTCCTCACTACCTCAACCTTATCTGTTGGTTCACTGATTCCACCACAACAAAACTCCATGTGAGCAGTGATTCTTCCCCTATCCTTCACTACTGTGCACTTTCATCTATGACACCCTGGCTTGGCATAAAGAGGGCATGCAAATAAAGACTGATTGATCAAGGAGTATTCCCTTCACAAACCAATATGCACATGCACTCACATGCACACACACTGCGTGCTGGCGTGTGCACGGGAGTGCATTCACATTAGGCCACAGGCAGACACCAAGTCAGTGATATGGTCCTCTGTGGCGTAACACTGATAGGAGTGATGAGGCCAGCCTGACGTAAATGGGCTTTCTAGCAGCTGATGCTAAGAAACAGAATTCCTCTGAGGACAGATCCGTAAGTACCCAGGCTGGAAGAATGCAAAACAGAAAATAGAGCCTCTGCGTAGGATCTCCAGCATCTCTACCACCTGGTCCGGGCCTTTTGTGT
Organism: Cebus imitator; assembly: GCF_001604975.1. Lineage (NCBI taxonomy): Eukaryota > Metazoa > Chordata > Mammalia > Primates > Cebidae > Cebus > Cebus imitator. Next base: position 946,478 of record NW_016107766.1, on the reverse strand, counting down.
TGGTTGCCTGGAGAAATGGAAGATGATTAAAAGGTGTAAGAAACTGGCCCCTTCAGAGTCCTGGGAAGGGAAGGGGGCTAGGGTGACCAGTTGCTCTAGTTACTGATTACGCTTGCTAAATATAGCTGAGTCCGACATGGGGCACTGAGGAGGCAGGTCTGAAATCAGATAGGGTGGAGGGGGCTTCCCAGGTCCCTGCCCCCTGCCTTATACTCCTACCCCAGGCCCAATTTGTAGTGAGGGGATACCCTTGACATGGAGGTGGAGGGAGAGGGAGAAACAAAAGCCTAAGCTGATGGATGCTCTGACCCAGTGCCTGCCCAGAGCTGGGCATGCCATTCTGAATGGCAGATATCTGAGATCAAGGTACAGCCAAACCCTAGCAGATAGGACCCGTGTTCTACGGTACTTAGGCTTGATCAGTTTCAGTGCTGCTCAAAGCCTTCATGTGTGGATGTGTGAGTGTGGTTCCCACAGTAGGAGAGGCAGGGTACTCAATCCCCAGCATGGTTAAAAGGCCAAGTGGGTAAATATATCGTCTTTACAGAGCAGACGCATGGGGGTGTTGATGAGAACAAAACTCTGGAGCTGTCACTAGTGGCATGGGACTGGATGAGGACTACCTCCTCAGCCCAGCAGATTCCCAAAGCTCCTGCTTCCACAGAAGAATATTCCTAGAATCTTGTAGTGGGTGGAAAGGGCTGAGAAAAGCTCTCCATAGCAGAGGGCCTGTGGAGCTCAGGCCCTCCGAGACATTCAGCAAGCCAGGCTGTACGCCTCTGGAATCACCCCACTGTAAGGTGTCCAACACACCCCACCCACTTTTCCTCTTTGGCAGTCCCAGCCTTTGGAGCTCCTGATGCCCAAAGCTCCTCCCTAGCCCCAGGTGATGTTCCCCTGGACTCTTAGCCAGAAAGCCTTGGCATGGTCCTGGGAGAACCCACTGCTGTGGCCTGAGATTCTCCTTATCAGCTCATAAATAGCCTTCCTGCCCAGGCCCCCTACCAGCCCAGAGACCTTGTCTGTAAAATGGGAACTACAATGACCTCTTCAGAGGATATTCTGAGGGTGGAATGAGAAGTGACAGTAAAGCGTCCAGCACAGCGTACAAATCTAATCAGCACAGAAGGCATTAGAACGTTGGCTGTATTTTCTTTCTCTCTTTTCTCTTTGAGTCTCTTTGGATTCCATATTTCCTACAGGAAGGAGATGGGGCCAAATTGTGTGGCTGCTTTGTACCCACAACAACACGGTTTGGAGCTGCCTTCTCCACCGCTCCTCACCTGCCACGTTGTTGCATCCTTCTCTGCTAAGGCTGAGTTCTACTCCATTGCACGTGTGCTCCCCTTTAACTGCTCCTGTGTTAATGAACACTGAGGTTGCCTCCCCATCTTGGCTGTTGTGGATAATGCAATGGACATATTTGAGAAGTGCATATTTGAGATCCTGATTTTAATTCTTTTGGATGAATACCCAGAAGTGGGATTGCTGGATTCCACTTATATGAAGTATCTAAAATAGTCAAACTCATAGAAACAGAGAGTGCAAGGGTGGTTGCCAGGGACTGGGAGGAGGGGGAGATGGAGAGCTGCTATTCAAAAGGTGCACAGTTTCAGTTACGCAGGGTGACTATATTCTAGAAATCTGCTGTACAATGTTGTTGTACATTGTTATAGTTAACAATACCTTATTGTACACTTAAAAACTTGTTAAGAGAGCAGATCTCAAGTTAAGTGTTCTCAATACAATAAAAAAATGATCTAAATCATAATGCCCTATTCCACTGGTTTCCATGAGGGAGGCTGATCGATGTTGCTGCCTAGCTGGGTACAGTAGCCGAGCTCTATCTGACACTGATATTGCATCTGTGTTGTTCTTCCTGCTGCTGCCTCTTTCCCCTTGTCTCCTGACTTTCTTGTTCTTTCACAAGAAGCAAAGCCTGTGATTGTTTTTCAAGCAAGAACACAGGGCAGGAGACCACCTCACCCATCCAAAGAAATGCATGCAAAAAAGCCACCTTTCCGACTCTGCAAAGCCACCACGTGGCCCTACCCAGCTCCCTGCTTCCTGTCCTACACCCTCTGAGCTCCAGGTAACCTGCACAGGGATCTTTGTTTTCACCCCTCCACCACCCAAGATGTCTAGTCTCCAACTTCAGTGAGGAGGGAGAGCCAGGGCACCTAGAGAAAAGCCCCAGTGCTGCCTCCTTTCTCAGCGTGAGGTTCTCATGACTGCTCAGAGGGAAGGAATGGGATGTGAGCTGGAATCCCAGTATGACCAGAAAGTGCACCCCCAATCCTCCTTCCCTTCCTGCAGCTCAGCTGTGACCCTCCATTTATAACCACAGCAGGAAAGGGGAAGCTCTTTACCTGGGCAGGCCCCCTGCTTCTCAGCCAAGTGTCCCGGTACCGCCAGCCCTGTCTTAAAGTTGACCGCAGAACATCTCCCATGATTCAAAGGTCCTGCCCAGCCACTCTTGTTCCAACAGAGCCACCCTTGCCTCAGGATGGGGTGAACAGTGTTCTTTAATGAAGGTTTTATATCATATTTCTTACTACTTGAAGTTGTGCTTGGGGGTGAAAAGGATTAAGGCAAGAGTTTATTCCTACTTTCCACCTTTCCACCCCAATCAGATGGACTGTATCTGGACAGAAGAGAGATGAGAATAAAAGAGAAAGGCTCCCATCTCCCTAGAGGAGCAGTGGCCTCCTGTTGCCCTGCAGGCTCCCTGAAGCAGAGCTATGATGTGCTGGGAGTGGGGATCTTCTTCTTATGCATAATTATGTTTTGCAGAAGGGGTTCTAGAGCACTAAGGCATGGCTTCTTCACCACTGGCACACTGGGCAAGGCTGTGGAGAGCAATGGGTTAGTGTTCTTCCCTGGTGTGGTTTCTTGGTGAATGTGCCAAGAACGGTGGAGAGGATGACTCCTGGGTCATAGATGACCATGGCAGCAGTGCCATCCTCATATGGGTGGGGAGGTCACTCCCAGGGAATTGGGACCCCGTGCTTACGTTGTTTATCTCTGAAGTTATATCGAGGGCTCTTGGGGGCCTTTCAGTTGACACTTGGGACAGTGAGGCTCAATTTCCTGCCGGGCCTGGGGGAAGTAAGCAGCTGGCCCCACCCCCTTAGAAATTTTCTCCAGTCGGCCGGGCGCGGTGGCTCAAGCCTGTAATCCCTGCACTTTGGGAGGCCGAGGCGGGTGGATCACGAGGTCAAGAGATCGAGACCATCCTGGTCAACATGGTGAAACCCCGTCTCTACTAAAAATACAAAAAATTAGCTGGGCATGG
>NW_016107766.1:925267-943173 GCF_001604975.1 Cebus imitator | reverse complement strand
TTAAAAAAAAAAAAAAAAAAACATTTTTTTCCAGATGCCCTATTTATTGTCGCAACCATACATACAGTTCAATAAACAGGGCAACAAAGACTGACGTTGCAGTGAGCCGAGATCATGCCATTGCACACCAGCCTGGGCAACAGAGTGAGACTCCCTCTCAAAAAAAAAAAAAAAAAAAAAAAAAAAAGAGAAATTTTCTCCAGTCTAAGCCCTGACCCATAGCTGGCTTTTCCATTCAGATGATGATCATAGCCCATTCTGGATGCCAAATCTGTCTGTGCTCAGGGATCTAAGAGGGCAAGAGCAGATCTGGTCAACCTGGGGAGGCCTCGTGGAGGACAGGCAGGATTACCCACTCTCCCAGGCACTGGCTGAGCTCTGACATTCAACAAGCCGAGTATCACCGAGGAAAATATTAGTACTCCTTAGCACGAACATCTTACAGAGAATTCTAATATCAGATAAGGAGGACCACGTTGGATGGCCTCTGAAATACCTGCTGTGCCAGTTCAGTGATTCGAGAACCCAATATGCCCAATGTTATCATTAATATGTGCAATTGATTACAATGTGCTCAGTAATGCACATAACTAATATAATGGAGACCGTTAGCACTTCTACTTCTCCAAGTCTATGTGTTATGCATTTAATTACTTTAGTACTTCACAGTTTATAAATATACAACCCCCTGAGCTAGATCTTTCTCCACTGCCATTTTACAAATTAAGGAACCAAGGGCATGGAATAAAAGCCCACTTCCCTCACTCATGAAGAGACGAGCAGCTTCCCTGTCTAGGCGGCTGAAGGACATTGTTCTCCCCAGGCCACGACCCTATAGCCCCCTCTGTTTGCCCTCCCCCACAAGCTCACACAACCACATCCCCCAAACTCCAAAGGAGTTTGCTCCCTCAGGCCTCCTTGGTCCTCAGCAACAACAGTCCTTAACTGGACTGAAAGCTAATTTCTTCCCCTTCAAGGCATTAGTTGCATTTTAATATATGAGACGCACAGGTCTGAGAACCACTAAGAGCACCCGTGAATTCTTCCTGGACTGAGTGATTTCCTAGCCAGTCCATCCTTGCTCAGGCAGTATGTTCCTCAGAGTCACAGGTACCTGGTAATTGTGAAAACATGCCTGTCTGTCAGCTCAAGAAGCTGGTTCTTCAGGGAGGCTTGTAAAGACCTCAAAGTCACGGGGCCATGTCCTTTCATTTCTCACACCATGGGGAAGTGTCTAGCATTCAGCAAGTTACTAAATGTGAGTTGATTTGATTTCTTCACCTCCCTCATGTTGCTGCTGGGCTCTGTCTTCCAAAGTTCATGGCCCATGTGTTTGGATCCATAACTTGAGAAATGAAGCCCTCTGCTGGGTTTCATACTGGGTAAGGCAAATATATTTACTGAAGACTTAGTCAGCCCTGTCCCTTACTAGGACCGTGACCTTGAATGTCTTATTTAACCTTTTCATATCTTAGCTTGTTCATCTAAAACATGAGTCTTTGTGTCATGGGCTTAGTGAGGATTAGTTATCATAGCACATATGAGGTGCTTAGCAGAAGCTGTGTAAAGAAACATGTTTCTCCCTTCCCTACCCATAAAGCCCCTTCTGCACTGCTAAGAGCCTTCCTTTTTGTGGAGCCTTAGAAGAGTCAAGTAAGGTTAGTGGGAACCCCCACCCCCTGGGCTTCAATCTCTCATCATAGGTGCCATTGCTTGGTCCATCCGTGTCCTTGAAACATTTGGTAAAGCCACATCTCAGAGCATCTTGTTTGCTCCCCTCCCCTACGCTGAATGACCCCAACTCCTTTGAGATCCAGCTTTGTCCCAGTCCTACCCTCCCCCACTGCCTGTGTCATGGCTGACTCGGGGACCATGACAGGTTTTAGAAGGCCAGTGGCTCATTATCCCTACTCCCTGTACTTTGGCCCCATGGGCCAGCTTTAACTCCTCGTTTGAGGAGGCTTGGGTGGGGTGATGGGCAGGGCCCAGTCATGGGATATTTACAGAGGGGTCTGGAGCCAGGCTTCCTGATGTGACAGCTGCTGTGTCCTCAAAAACGTGTGTACCCCCACACCTACCGATCCTGTGCTAAAAAGGCGACAGGTAAGAGTGAGGTTATCAGGAGTCCTGAGGTGCCCACAGGTGGTATACTACCCCAGGCAGAAAGAAAAAGCACCCTGAGACCACAATATAGGCTTCTCTTCCTCAGAGTCCTAGTTCCTGCCTTTTTTTATGGACGGCCACATTTACTGCCACTGCTACTCCTCTCTGGGATTCTCTGGTGGCTGGAACATGAGAATGGAGAGAAAGTAAAGAAAACCATCAGGGGTCCCCCAGGCTCTGAGTTTTAGGAGTCCCCTTGTCCACTGCTTGAGCCAGAACCAGAGGTGTTTTTCTGCATCTCCCTGTCTACGCCATGCTGCTCACTCCTGGGTTTCAGGAGGTGCTGAGTTCTGCTTAAGAGGTTCCAAAGGAATAAGTGTGCACAACTCACCACCAGGTTTGTGGTACTTGGGATCCTGGTTGTTTTCACCCAATCCACTTGCTGGTTATTTACTGTTTGGATCATTCAAATAGCTGCACTATGCACTCTATCGGGGTTGTATCCTCAGTGGGAGAGAGAGGCAGCCATGCGTTTACTTCATCTTACCTGGAACAGAACACAGTAAAATGGTAAAGCCCTATCGAGTCCTTGTCCTCCCTCCTGAAGGAAGGAGTCAAGCCCTGGCTTACTGTCACATTGTCCCATATCCCTATAAAAACACAATCACACCTATTCACTTATTCATTCATGTAACAAACATTTCTTGAGCACTGATTCTGTGCTAGGCCCCTTCCAGACACTGACTATACAGCAATGAAAAAGCAGACAGAACTCCTGTCAGGCAAGGCAGTCACGCTGTAAACAAGTAATGTCATATATAATACGTGGGCCATGTGTGCCATTGTGAAAAATTCAGGAAGGTAAAAGGATGGGAATGCTTTTTGATAAAGGTGGACAGGCAGGACCTCTTTGAATAAGTAATGATAATGAAGAGAAGATAGACAAAAGGCGACCTCTCCAAATACCTGAGGCATTCCTAGAATGGAAATTGCCACCACCCTTTAAAAGATGAGAGAGAGTGTGCACCTGGCAGGTGTGAGCAGGACTGCGGTGGCAAGGAATGCAGTTGAGGACGAAGTCGGAGATGGGCAGGGGCAGGAGAGGGAGCAGGTCCCATGGGCCAAGTAGGATGTGATTAGGACTTAGGCTTTTACACTGAGAGGGATGGGGCATCACTGTGGAGCTTGCTGCAGAGCGGTATTAACTAACTTATAATTAGACAGGATCCATCTGACTGCTATTGAAAATAGATTGGGATAGGGGAGTGGGACCAAGAAGGAAGCAGAAAAGTCATCTAAAAGGCTATTAAAGTAATTTAAGAGAGAGAAAATTGTGTATTGATCCAGGGTGATTGAGGTAGAGGAAGTTAGAAAGGCTTGGGTTCTGAATATATGTCAAAGGTAGAATGGACAAGATTTGTTGACAGAGTAAGCTTGCATAGTGAGATAAGGTGAATGGTCAACTTGGCATTGCCACAGAGAGCATCTGATAATCCCTGCTGACCCAGGAATCTCCTACCCAACACCGCTGACATCACGATATCCAGCCACTTAATGAAGAATGAAGACTCCCTGGGAGAGAGACTTCACTACCTCACACAGTGGCCTTTTGCGGTCCTCTAACATTCCTTTCTATGCTCACTCAAAATCCATGTCCCTGTGTACTGCCCATAAGGCAATACAAAGCAGATCTCCACCACCTCCCACAGGATAGTCCTCCAGATTCCTCCGAGGTTATCCTGAGAATGAGCTCTTCCATAGTTGATGTTCCCCATTAATGCCGTTTTCAGTTTCTCTGGACACAGGCATCCCAGAAGCAAGTGGCTCTGGGTTCTACTAAGTAGAAGGACCAGGAACTGATTGCCCTCTGAGCTCCTTCTAGAATACCATTCATGAATTTTGATATGTGATTCATATTTGGGCCATGAATCTAAATTTGGCAAATGCACTCATCTCCATCCTGTTTTATAGGTGGGAATTTGGACAGTTACCTTAGCACGTGCTTCCTTACCATTGAGGAAACCACAGCAATTAGAAGAGCCCTTCCTTAGACATCACCTCCATGTCTCCCCGACCCCATAAGCATCCATACCCACACTCTGTTTTACTGCCCATTATGGCAAATGAACTATCCACATTCCTATTTAAAAGCAATTTCTCTGCTATCCTACTACAGCTCATTCCTTTATACATGTTTAAGAAATTGATGTCTCTAACACGTGGAAGGCACCATGGAATAGAGCTAATATTTTTAAATAAAATCCAAACACTCTTTATAGAAATAAGAGAAAACCTAAATTTATGAAAGGGCCAACGTGCCTGGGAAAATTGACTGAGAATGATTAATTTTGAGAAATAGCCTATGAAACTATTAGACTATTAAAGATTAAAAAAAAACAAAATGACTTATGGCCTCCAGACACAACAACAATAATACTTAGGAAGGCATGAAAATTATAACAGTTTTACAGTATTCAAGAAAAACCTGCAAAGCAAGGCAAGAATGGAACATTATTTTCAAGTAATCAAAGAAAAGAGAATGAACTGTGAGCCACGGGCTTTACATGCAGCAAAACCATCAGTCAGTTATTAAGACTATAGAGAAACAAATGATATATTCAAGGAATGAGAGAACTTTGTATACACGAGCCCTTCATGGATAATCTGCTAGAGGCAAACACTGGCAAAAGAATGATGGTGAGCATGTGGTGTATTTACTGTAGATCTAAGATTTAAGCAAGAATCAGGGACAAGGATGGTAAATAATTTATAAGTGTTGTATGTTCTAACAAGGTAAAAAGAATACAACTTAAAATTTGAGCTGAGAATAAAGACAGAAAGTAGAAAAAGATCATTGTTGCACAGAAAACAGGCAGGTGTCAAATTATACCATTTAGAATGAACACTCCATATAGTAAAAGGTTAAGTAAGAAAAAAGATGAATAAAGATATTTTAAAAGTCACCAATGCAAGGGTAACTACTAGAGCAAAAATGTACATTTTTTTAAATCTCAAAGGAAATCTTTTGAAACGAGCAAGGAAGACCTATATAGAGAAAGAAACACACTAAACATAACAATAGATAGAAAAATAATAGGATAAATTGACATAAGGGGTTCACACCTAATATAATAGTCATATCAGTATATGTGAATGAGCTTAAGTTGCCTAGTAAAAGAAATAGATTTTCAAAATAACTTACAAATCAATGGTCTGTGGCGTATTCCATATATAGCAGAAACATTTAAAACCAAGTGATCCAAAGGCTTTAATTTTAATGAACAAGAGAATGTAAAAAAGAAGATGGGCAACATTATGCTAGCTAAATTGGAATAACTCTAAGGCAGAAGTAGCTACTCTAATATTACCCAATGCAAAGTTTAGAACCCAGAGCATTAAACAAGACAAACAATGGCATTATAATGCAAAAACCAACAATCTACAATAAAATATATTTTAATAAATAATATCTATGTAAGAGAAATACAAAACCCACCTATACATAAAATAAAAATAAAAATTACAGCAATGCTAGGATACATAGGAACAATAATGATGAGACAGTTTTACATACTACAGGACAAGAGAAGTCATGTGAACAAAATAAATATGGATAGAGAAGACTTAACCAATATTAATGATAAATTAGATTTCCTAAATATGTATCAAATGTTATACCCTTTAATAAAGAATACTTTCCCTTCTCAAGTAGAAGTGAAACATTTATTGAAATTTCTCCTATATTAGACCATGAAGGAAATATAAGTAAGTTCCACAGTAAGAATATTATAATTATCTAATCACAATGAAGTAAAAGTAGAAATAAAGGCAAAATTTAAAAATGCTCTTCCAAATATAAAGGAAAAGAGACTAACTTCACTCTTCAACTTAAAACAACAAAAACATCTGAGTGAAACATTTAAAACAATGATTTTTAAAATACTGGACATCAAACCATGGAAGACAGTGATCCTGAAGAATTGGAAGACAAATGAGATAGTTCTACAATTTCGCCAGCTGAGTCCCTTGAGTGGATTTTCAGGCCTCAGTGCAGGAAAAGGAAGCCCAGGTAGACTCACTGACTTGAGAAACTGGACATCTGAGAAGATTAGGATGGCCAGAGTTCATAGGACAGAGTACCAGAGAGAGGAACGTGGCAGAGGGTCTCCCTCAAGTATTAGGTGGAATGCTGATGAGTACATTCATGCGAGAAACTACCTAGAGCCATATAAAGACTTACCTGAAAGGATTAGAGGAAACACTGGTACTTTTACAGGGCCAAGAATCATGTCTGTTCCGAGTATCTGATCTGGAAAATCTCATAATTCATGCAGAATTGTCTCAAGTACTCACGAGGATCTTACCTCAGAATGCTCTAGACTAAATGCTGCTATCGTTCCACCTAACCAATCTTAAAAGCAGGACATGAAAGGATTAACTGTCTCCAAGTAACTTAACAGCATTCCAAAACAAAGCTCAAGAGTATTTATAGGGAATATATAAATATCCAACACCCAATAAGTTAAAATTCATAATGTCTGGCATCCAATAAAAAATTGCCAAGCATGCCAAGAGGCAGGAAAATACAACCTATAATAAGGAGAAAAATCAATCAATTAAAACCAACCAGAATAGTACACAAGTGTTATAATTAGCAGGCAAGGACATTGAAACAGTTATGATTGTAATCCATATGTTCAGAAAAGCTGGTAAGGAGACATACATGATGTCTATAAGTTATGCATTGAACATTTACAGCTGAAAACTATGTTTTACATGAAAAAAACATTGAATGGGATTAATGGCAGATTAGACATTAGAGAAAAAAAAGATGACTGAACTTGAAGATAGCAACAGAATGAATCTAAAATAAAACGCAGAGAATATCTCTAATGTCTGAAATAATAAAAAATGAAATGAGCTATAGGACAATTTCATGCTGCCTATCATACCCGTAATTGGAATCACCAAAGAAAAGACAAGAAAAGAGACAGAAAAAAGAATTTTTGAAGAAAAATAATGGCCTAAAATAACCGGAATTTGATAAAAATGATTAACCCATAGATCCAAGAAGCTCAAAAACCCCAAACACAAGAAGCACAATAAAAACTATGCTAAGCCAAGTCATAATAAAATTACTCAAAACTAGTGATAAAGAGAAAAACTTAAAAGCAACAGAGAAAAAGACAAATTACATAAAGAGCAACGAAGATATCATCCGAAAGCAGTTTCTAGACAGAAACAATGAGAGCAAGAAGACAGTGTAGCAACATCTTTAAGATACTAAAAGAAGTAAACTGTCAATGTAGGATTCAAAAATGAAAGCAAATAAGGAATTCTTTAGACATTCAAAAGCTGAAAGCCTTCATGCCAGCAGAGTCATACTACAAGACACTTTAAAGAAGGTCTTTCAGGCAGAGAGGAAAATAGTAGCAGACTGAAATACGGATCTACCCAAAGAAATGAAAGCACAGGAAATGGTAGCCAGGTGGATAAATATAGAGATGTTCATACAATGCAGTGTATCTGCATACACCTATTATAAGTTGAGAATATCTGAAGTCAAAAATGCATTTCACACACCTAACCTACTGAACATAATAGCTTAGCTTAGCCTACCTTAAACATGCTCAGAACACTTAATATTAGCCTACAGTTGGGAAAAATCATCTGGCAACAGAGCACACTATAGGTGTATTGGTTGTTTATCTGCCTGACTGTGTGGCTGACTGGGAGCTGTGGCTTGCTGCTGCTGCTCAGTCACCTAGGAGAGTAGAGCCGTCTACTGAATGCATATGGCTTGTGCACTATCATAAAATCCAAAAATCATAAGTTGAACTATCATTAAGTCAGAGACCATCTGTATAGGATTTTATTATTTAAATCTCTTTAAAAGATAATTGCATTTAGAATAAAAATAACTGTAGTGTATAATTTATGATATATGTAAAAGTAAAATATATGACAGGGATAGTATAAAAGCCAGAGGGAGATAAATGGAATACACTATTAAAAGGTTCTTATACTATGTATAAAGTAGTATAAACTTACTTGAAGGTATATTGTGATAAGTTGAAGTATACTGCAAACCTTAAAGCAACCACCAAAATAGCAAAACAAAGTATTATAGATCATAAGCCAACAAAGAAAAGAAAATGGAGTTAACAACAACAACAACGAAAACCCTCAAAGAATTCAAAAGAAAGCAAAAAAAGAGGAAATTGAAAATAAAGAACATATGGGACAAATAGAAAACAGATTGTAAGGCAATATACTTAAACCTAATCATATCAATAGTCACATTGCATGTAAATGCATGTGGCCACACTGCATGCATCTAAACACCCCAATAAAAAGGCAGAGATTATTAAAGTTGATGAAAAAAGCAAGCCTCACTATTGCTACTTACATAAAACTCACTTTAAATATAAAGACACAAATAAGACAAAGGAATAGGAAAAGATATACCATGCTAAAATTAATTCTTTAAAAGCTGGAGTGGTTTGTTTACATCAAACAAAGAAGATTTCAGAACAAAGAATATTATCAAGGATAAAGAAAGTAGTAAGTTTCAAATGATAAATGATAACTAATCAGTTGGAAAGACATAAAATTCTAAATGTCCATCTGCCTAAAAACAGAGTTTCAAAATACATAAAGCAAAAACTGGATAGACAAATCCACAATTATAGCTGAAACTCTTAATACCCTTCTCTCAATAACTGATACAACAAATAGAAAATCAGTAAAAATATAGAGGATTTGAATAGCATACTCAACCAAGTTGAACTAATTGATATTTATAGAACACTGCATCCAAAAAACAAGAGAATATGCATTCTTTTCAAGTGAAACCAAGATATTCTGAGCCAAAACAAGTTCTAATACATTTAAGATAATTCACATCATGTAAACTATGTTATTTACCTTGTTATTTTACATTAGTTTACAAGACAATGGAATTAATGTAGAAATCAGTAACAAAAAGATCATTGAAATTTCCATATATTTGTAAACCAAATAACATACTTCTAAATAAGCAAGGAGTCAAAAGAGAACTTTAAAAGAAAATTATAAAGTATTTTGACCTGGATAAAAATGAGAACAAAAAATTATCAAAATTCGTGGGATGCTCATATGATATTACTCGGGGAAATGTATAGCACTAGATACCTAATTAAAAAAGAATAATAGTCTCAAATTAATAAAGCACTATCAGAAAAAAATTAGAGAAAACCCAAATTCCAATACCAAAACTAAGAGAGGTGATATCATTATAGATTCCACAGACATTAAAAGGATAACAAGAAAATATTTTTGAACAATTTTATAATAAATTTAACAACTTAGATGAAATGAGTAAATTCATTAAAAGACACAAACTCCCAAACTTTATGTAAGAAGAAATCTGAACAGTCCTATGTCTACAAAAGAAATTGAACGTGTAATCATAAACCTTTGAAAAAGGAAAACTTCAGACCCAGGCAACTTTACCGTTGAATTCTATCAAACATTTAAGAAAGGCATAATACCAAGGCAACACCAACTCTTCCAGATGATAAGAGAAGGGAGTACTTGCAAAATCATTTGATAAAATAACCATTACCTTGATATTAAAACCAGATGAAGATATTACAAGCAAAGAAAACTAAAGACCAATATCCCTCATAAATATAGATTTAAATATTCTTAACAAAACTTTAGCAAATCGATACAACAAAATATTAAAAGAATAATATGTTAAAATAAGTGGGATTTATCCCAGGAATTCAAGGTTGGTTCAACAACAACAACAAAAAATCAATAAAGTTTACCATATTAAGAAACAAACAAAATAAAAAGCATGTGGACATTTTTGCAGACACAGGAACAGTATTTTAAAAATTGAATATCCATTTCTGATAAAACCTCACAGGAAACTAGGAATGCAAGGAAATTCCTTAATCTTTTAGTGCCTTTTAAAAACTTACAAATAATATCATACTTAATGGCAAAAGAATAAATGCTTTCCCCCAAGGAACAAATAAGGAGATCTGCTCTTACAATTTCTATACAATATTTACTGCAAGTTGTAGCTAGAGCCATAAGGCTAGGAAATAAAATATAAAGCATCCAGGTTTGAAAGGAAAAAGTAAAACTGTCTTTATTCACAGAAACCATGATTGTCTATGTAAAAAATCCTATGGAATAGAATGGACTCCTATGGAATCCACTATGAGAATTACAAGAAATAATAGATGATTTTAGCAATGTTGTGTAATACAAGGTCAGTATGCAGAAATCAATTGTATTTCTGTATATTAGTAACAAATGGTAGGAAATTGAAATTTCTAAAATGCCATTTATAACCACATCAGAAATATGAACTATTTACAAATAAATCTGACAAAAGATGTGCAAGGCCTGAACATAGAAATCTATAAATTGTTGATGAGATAACTTAAAATAGATATAAATAGATCATATTTATAATGAAGAAGACTCAATATTGTTTAGCTGTAAATTCCCAAATTTATAATTAGATTTAATGCAACCCCAATCAAAATTTCAGCAGGCTTTTTATTTTATTTTTTTATGACAAGCTAACTTTAAATTCTATATGGAAATTGAAGGACCTAGAACAATCAAAACAACTTTCAAAACGCAGAACAAAGTTGGAGGATTAATGTTACTTGGTTTTAAGAATTAATATAAAGTTAGTGTACTAGTCCGTTCTCACATTGCTATAAGAAAATACCCAAGACTGGGTAATTTATAAAGGAAAGAGGTTTAATTGACTCACAGTTCCACATAGCTGGGAAGGCCTCAAGAAACTTGCAATTATGGTAGAAGGGGAAGAAAGGCACCTTTTTCACAGCACAGCAGGGAGGAGAAATGCAATTAAAACATTAGATCTCATGAGAACTCACTCACTGTCATGAAAAGAGCATGGGGGAAACTGCCCCCATGATTCAATTACCTCCATCTGGCCCCTCCCATGACACATGGAGATTTACAGGGATTGCAATTCAAGATGAGATTTGGGTGGCGACACAAAGCCTAACCATCTGCAGTAATCAAGACAGTGAAATCAGCATAAAAATGGGCAAATAAATCAATGGAACAGATAAAGAGTCTAGAAATAGCCCCTCACATATATGGACAATTGGCTTTTAACAAAGGTTCAATGATAATTCAGTGGAGGAGAGATAGAGGTTTCAACAAACGGTTCTGTAACAAATTACAAGATATGATACTACCATAAAAACTGACATATAGACCAATGAAACAAAATAGAGCCCAGAAATACACCCATTCATGATCATAAGGATACAATTTCATTCTTTTGGAATGTGGATATCCAGCTTTTCCATCACAATGTGCAAAAATATTCCATCCATATCTTGTACCATATACAAAAATTAATTCAAAATACATTTCAGATCTAGCCAGACATGGTGGCTCACACCTGTAATCTCAGCACTTTGGGAGGCTGAGGTGGTCAGACAATTGAGGCCAGGAGTTTGAAACCAGCCTGGCCAACATGGTGAAACCCCATCTCTACTAAAAAATACAAAAATTAACTGGGCATGGTGGTGCACAACTGTAGTCCCAGCTACTCAGGAGGTTGAGGCAAGAAAATCACTTTAACCTGGGAGGTGTAGGTTGCAGTAAGTGGTGATTGTGCCACTGCAATCCAGCCTGGGTTACTATTTTACATATATATATAAAAGTATATATATATATATATATATATATATATATATATATATATATAATATATATAACAGATACAAATGATCTAAATGTAGAATCTGAAAGCATAAAACTTCTTAAGAAAAAATATTTGCAACTGTGAAGACCAGGCAAATGTTTCTTAGGGATGATACCAAAATCATGACCATATAAAAGAACAAATTGGTAAATCAGGATTCATCAAAATTAAATCTTTTCTTCAAAATACACTCTTTTTCCTATATATTAATTTATCACTTATTTGAATGCTATTTTTAAATCTGTAAATCTGTACAAACATACATTTTGCAACCTTGATCAAACCATTTTATTTTATTGTGTTAAGAACACTTAACACGAGATCTATCCTCTTAGCAAACATGTTATTGCTGATTATATTTATCTGGTTTGACTGAAACTTTATTCCTGCTGATTAGTAACTCTCCATTTCCTCCTCCTCCTATTCTCTGGCAACCACCAGAGAGCTCATTTAAGTGGAATCATGCAGTCTTTCTGTGACTGGCTGTATTAGTCCATTTTCACAGTACTATAAATACCCGAGACTGGGTAATTTATAAATGAAATAAGTTTAATTGATCACAGTTCCACATGATTGGAGAGGCCTCAAGAAACTTACAGTCATGGCAGAAGGTGAAGGGGAAGCAAGGATCTTCTTCACATGATGACAGGTGAGAGAAATGTGAGCAACAGCAGGGAAAACTGCCTTAGAGCCATCAGATCCCATGAGAACTCACTCCCTCTCATGAGAACAGTATGGGGGAAACTGCCCTCTGGATTTAGTCACCTCCCACCAGGTCTCTCCCTAGACATGTGGGGATTATGGTGATTACAATTCAAGATGAGATTTGGGTGGGGACACAGCCAAATCATATCACTGGTTTTGAAATAACTTAGTATTCAAACACTTAGTATGATGTCCTCAAGATTCATCTATGTTGTCACATATTACATAATTTCCTTCCTTTTTTAAGGCTGAATAGTATTCCATTATATGTACATACCATGTTTTCTTTATTCATCTGTCTATGGACATTTAGGTTGCCGCCACATGTTGGCTTTTGTGAATAATACTGTATTGAGCAGAGGAGTGCTAATACCTCTTTGAGATCCTGATTTCAATTCTCTTGGATAAATACCCAGGTATGGGATAGCTAGATCAAAAGATAGTCCTATTTTTAATTTTTTGAGGATCTTCTATACTGTTTTCCATAGCAGCTGCACCATTTTGCATTCTCACTAACAATGTGCAAGGATTCCAGTTTTTCCACATCCTCTTCAATACTTAGCTTTTTCTGATCATAGCCATCCTAAGAGGATGTTATGGGGTATTAGCTTATTGTGTTTTTGACTTACATTTCCTTGATGTTTATTGATGTTGAACATTGATGTTTAATAACCTAACTATCAGGTTTGTTAGTTTGCTTTTTTCCTATTGAGTTGTAGGTGACTAAGTCATGAAGCTTTTCTTCTGTGCTTTTTGTAGGGGTTTTACAACTTCAGTCTTACAATTAAATCTTTAATCAATGTTAGCTTTTGTGTGTGGTATAAGATAAGGGTTCAGTTTTATTCCTTTGCATGTGGATATCAAGTTTTCCATCATCATTTCTTGAAGAGATTCTCTCACCCATTATATATTTTTGGCACCTTTGTGGATGATCAGTTGAGCATTTATGAGTGGACATATTTGTGGGCTATTTTGTTTCATTGGTCTATATGTCTGTTTTTATGCCGGTATTATTATTGTTTTGATTGTTGTAACTTTGTAATGTAAAATATTTTGAAATCAGCCATTTTTATTATACAAGTCTTCCATCTCCTTGGTTATGTTTATTCCTAGGTATTTGATTCTTTTTGTTGCTATTGTGCATGAGATTGTTTTCCTAATTTCCTTTTCAGATAGTTTGTTGTTGGTACATAGAAGCATAACTGATTTTTGTATGTTATTTTTGTATTCTAAAACTTTACTGAATCTATTTACTGGTTCGGCTTCCCAAAGTGCTGAGATTACAGGTGTGAGCCACCGCGCCCTGCCAGTTCTAATAGTTTTTTAATGGAGTCTTTAGAGTTTTCTATATATAAGATTAAGCCATCTACAAGAGGGATAATTTTATGTCTTCCTTTCCAAATTGGATACCCTTTTCTTTCTTTTTCTTGCCTAATTGCTCTGGGTAGCACATCTAATACTATGTTGAATAGAAGTGGCAAGAGTGGGCATCTTTGCCTTGATCCTAATCTTACAGGAAAAGTTTTCAGTTTTTCACCATTGAGAATAGTGTTAGCTGTGAAGTTTTCATATATGACCACTATTATGGTGATGCAGTTTCTTTTTATTTCTAGTTTGTTGAAAATTTTTATTATGAAATAGTGTTGAACTTTGCCAAACACTTTTTCTGTATCTACTGTGATAATCATGTAATTTTTATCTTTTATTCCGTTAATGGGTATTTCACATTAATTTTTGTATGTTGAATCACCGTTCATTTAGGATAAATGCCACTTGATCATAACACATGAGTTTTATAATATGCTATTGATTCAGTTTGCTGATAGTACATTGAGGATTTTTTTTTTTAATGTATATATCCATTAGGGGCACAGGAGTACTGGATACTGGCCTGTAGTTTTCTTTTCTTGTGGTCTCTTTGACTGGTTTTAGTACCAGGATAATGCTGGCATCTTCAAATGAGTTTGGAAGTATTCTCCCCTCTTCAACTTCTTGAAAGAGTTTGAGAAGGATTAGTGTTAGTTTTTCTTTAAACGTTTGGTAGAATTTACCAGTGAAGTCATCTGGCTTTGAGCTTTTCCTTTTTGGGAGGCTTTTGATTACAAATTCAATCTCTATGTTACTTATAGGTCTGTGTGGCTTTCAACTTCTTTATGATTTAATCTTGGTAGGCTGTATGTTTCTAGGAATGTATCATTTCTTCTGGGTTATTCAGTTTGTTGGTATATAATTGTTCCCAGAAGTCTCTTATACTCTTTTAATTTCTGGGGCATCAGTTCTAATGACCCTTCCTTCAGTTATGATTTTGTTTATTTTAGTTTTATCTGTTTTTCTTAGTCTAAGGATTTGTCCACTTGTAAACATTTTGCTTATCTTTCGAAAAATATAACTCTTAGTTTTGTTGATTTTTTTCTATTGCTTTTATATTTTCTGTTTCATTTATTTCTGCTCTAATCATTGTTATTTCTTTCCTTCTGCTAACTTTGGGCTTAGTTTGTTGTTCTTTCTCTGATTCCTTGAGGAATATAGTTAGGTTATTTGAGATCTTTCTTCTTTTTTAATGTAGATAGATATTTCTATGAAACTTCTTCTAAGTACTGCTTTTGCGGCATCTCTAAGTTTTGTATGTTGTTTTCATTTTCATTTTTCTCAAAGTATTTCATAATTTTCAATTTTTTATTTGACTTAATGATTGTTCAAAAATGTATTTAATTTCTACACATTTATGAATTTTTCAGTTTTCTTCCTGCTGTTGATTTCTAGTTTCATGCCACTGTGGTCGGAAAAGATACTTGACATAATTTTAATCCTATTAAAATAGTTAAGAATTGTTTTGTAACCTAATATATGATCTACCTTGAAGAGGGCTCCTTATGCTGCTGTTGGGTAAAATATTCAGTATATGTCTGTTAGCTCCATTTGGTCTATAGTTATTCAAGTTCTCTGTTTTCTTACTAATCTTCTTTCTGGATATTGTGTCCACTATTGAAAGTGGGGCGTTGGAGTTTCCTACTATTATTCTATTTCTATCTATTTCTCCCTTCAATTCTGTTAATGTTTGCTTAATATATTTAGGTGCTGTAATGTTGGGTGCACATATATTTATAATTGTTATAATCTTCCTTGTGGATTGACTCTTTTATCATTATATTATAATCGTCTTTTTCTCTTAAGAGAGTGAGACTGCAAGCTAAAGGCTAAGAGAAAATATTTGCAAAATACATACCTAACAAAGGACCTGTGTCTAACACATCTATAAAAACCTTCAAAACTCATTAAGTAAAAAACAATACAAACCAATAAGAAAATAGGCTAAAGATTTGAATATATAATTCACCAGAGAAATTCCACAGATAGCAACCAACAGATGAAAAAATGCTCAACATTCAGTCATTAGAAAAATGCAAACTAAAATCACAATGAGATACCACTACACACATTTTAGAATGACTAAAATTTAAGAGACTAACTTTGTCAAATATTGGCAAGAATTTGGAGGAACTAAAAACTCTCACATATTGCTCTTGAGAATTAAAGTGTATAGTCACTTTGGACAACAGTTTCGTAGTTTCTTTCCTTTTTTTTTTTTTTTTTCTTAAGAAATCGGGATCTTGCTATGTTAATCAAGCTGGCCTCAAACTCCCAGGCTCAAGGGGGATCCTCTTCAGCCCCTTGAGTAGCAGAGATTACAATAGTGCACCCCTGCCCCTGGCTGGTAGTTTCTAAAAAGTTAAACATACACTTATCATATGATAGAGTCACTCAACTCCTAAATATTTATCCAAGAGAATAAAAGCATATGTTCTTTTGGAGGACACACAATGTCCTCCAAGGTTTTTAGCCGCTTTATTTGTAGTAGCTAAAAACTGGAAACAACACAAATGTCATCATCAGGTAACTAGATAAATTATTGTACAGCCATATGATAGAATTCTATTCAACAATAAAAGAAAATGAACAGTAAAACTAATGTTTTAATCTCAATGCAATTATGCTGAGTGAAAAAGTCATACCAAAAATACCTCTATTTTTGAGGTATCAATCATACTATATGATTCCATTTATATTAAATTCTATGGAGGTTAAACTAACCCACAGTGACCAAGCAGGTGAGTGGTTGCTTGTGGGGAATGAGGTTGACAGCTAGATTACAAAGGGACAAAAAGAGATTTTTTTTTGATATGTTCATTATCTCGATTGTAATGATGGTTTCATTGGTTTTTTATAAATGTCAGAGTTCATCAAATTGTACATCTCGAATATATGAAGTTTATTATAAGCCAATTATATCTCATTAAAACTGTTAAGAAAAGATTTTTACATCAAAAAATATTTTAAAAGATGCCCTTCTAATTGGAACTTTAAAATAATGTATAAACAATTGAGTGATAATTAAAGTACAAACAAGAATTAAAGGATTCTGAAAAAAAGATAATTAAGCCACTATAAATATCCTATCTATAAGATATATTTAAAACAGGAATCAGAGGATAATGTATGGCTATAAACACTGTATCTCAAAACATAGAAGAATGAAGCTGACTTAATTCAAAAATACATAATGTCCCCCTAAAAATTACAAGAAAGAAGTATAACAACTGTACATTATATGTACCTAATAACAGAGGCCCCAAATATATGAAATAGCAACTGTTAAGTCGAAGGGAGAAATAGACAATTCAACAATAATACCTGGATATCACTTTTAATAATGGCTAGAATAACTAGATAGGAGATGATCAAGAAAATAGAAGTCTTGAACAATACCGTAAAATAACTGGACCTAATAGACACCTATAAAACACTCAATTGAACAGCATGTGTTCCTCTCAAGTCCACATGGAACATTGTCCAGTATAGAGCATAAGTTTGGCAACAAAAGAAGTCTTAGTAAGTATAAAAAATAAAATTATAAAAAGTATCTTCTTCAATCACAATGGAATAAAATTAGAAATCAATAGTAGGAGGAAATTTGGAAAATTCACAAATATGTAGAAATCAAATTCTTAACCAATCTAATGGCTCAAATAATAAACCATAAGAGATACTTGAAAATTCTCTGATATAAATGAAAACAAAACCAAAGCATACCAAAATGCATGAGATACAACAAAAGCAGTATTTAGATGGAAATTTTTTCATTGCAAACATCCACATTAAAAAGAATAAATATCTCAAAGCAATAACCTAACTATATAATGAACTAGAAAAAAGAACAAACTAAATTCAAAGCAAACATAAGAAAGGAAATAAGAGTACAGTGTAAATAAATGACGTTGAGAAAAGAAAAACAACAGAGAAAATGAACAAGCACAAAAGTTGGTTCTTTTTTTTTTTTTTTTTT
>NW_016107766.1:784953-925127 GCF_001604975.1 Cebus imitator | reverse complement strand
GAGACAGGGTTTCACTATGTTGACCAGGATGGTCTCGATCTCTTGACCTCGTGATCCACCCGCCTCGGCCTCCCAAAGTGCTGGGATTACAGGCGTGAGCCACCGCGCCCGGCTAAAAGTTGGTTCTTTTAAAAAAATCAACAAAATTAATAAAATAAAAGCTTTAGACTTACCAAGAGAAAAAAGAGGACTCAAATTACTAAAATCAGTAATGACAATTGACCTTACAGAAATAAATGGGGTTATAAAGAAATAATATGAACAATTATATACCAACAACTTAGATAACCTAAATGAAATAGACAAATTCCTAGGAAGACACAAACTACCAACTTGACTTATGAGTACACACAAGCATAGACACATAGCTCAATGGAATCAAATTTAGGTTCCAGAAATAAACTCATATGCTTATGGTTAATTGATTTTCACCAAAGGTCTGAAGACCATTCAGTAGGGAAAGAATACTATATTTAACAAATTGTGCTAGAAGACAGCTGGATAAGCACATGTAAAAGAATCAGTTTGGATCTCTACTCACAACATGTACAAAAATTAGTTAAAAATCATAAAGATGAAATATAAGTGCTAAAACTATAACTCTTATTAAAAAAAACCCAAATCTTCATAATCTTGGATTTGGCAATAGATCCTTAGATAGGATACCAAAAACAAGCAACAAAAGGAAAAGTAATACATTGAACTTTGTCAAAATTGAAAACTTTTGTGCATCAAACACCATCAAGAAAGTGGAAAAAACAACCAATAGCCAGGCGCGGGGGCTCACTCCTGTAATCCCAGCACTTTGGGAGGCTGAGGCGGGTGGATCATGAGGTCAAGAGATTGAGACCATCCTGGTCAACATGGTGAAACCCTGTCTCTACTAAAAATACAAAAAATCAGCTGGGCATGGTGGCGCATGCCTGTAATCCCAGCTACTCAGGAGGTTGAGGCAGGAGAATTGCCTGAACCCAGGAGGCGGAGGTTGCAGTGAGCCGAGATCGCACCATTGCACTCCAGCCTGGGTAACAAGAGTGAAACTCTGTCTTAAAAAAAAAAAATAACCAACAAACTGAGGGAAATTATTTTCTAATCATATACCCTGGGAGAAACTTCCTATGAACTAAATACTTCCCCCAAATTCATGAGGCAGAGCCCTTATGAATGGGATTAACACTCTTATAAAAGATGCCTGAGAGAACTCCCTTGTCCCTTCCACCACATAACCTTAGTATATACTTAAATAAAGTATATAGGAAACACTGCAGGATGGCCACATATGAATCAGGAAGTAGGCCTTCACTGGACACTGAATCTGCTGGCACCTTGATCTTTAACTTCCCAGTCTCCAAAACTGTGAGAAATAAATTTCTGTTGTTTCTAAGCCATCCAGTCTATGGCACTTTGTTACAGCATCACAAACAGACAAAGCCAGGTCTAGGACTGTGAATATATAAAGAACTCTTAAAATTCAACAACAAAAACATACACAAACTAAAATTTTTTAAATTGTCGAAGGACTAGAACAGATATTTCTCTTAAAAGACATACCAAGAAGATATAATCAATAAATACATAAAAGGATATCCAGAATCTTTAGTAATTAGAGAAATGCAAATTAAAACCATAATGAGATAACACTTCACACCTACTAGGATAGCTATAATTTAACAATCACAACAAAAAGAAAACAAGTGTTGACAAGTATGTGGAGAGATCAGAACACTTATATGTTGCTGGTAGGAACATAAAATGGTTCAGCCACTGTGGGAAGCATTTTGGTAGCTCCTCAAAAACCTAAATATAGGATTACCACATGATCTATCAATACCACTCCTAGATACATATCCAACAGAACTGGAAACATGTCCAAACAAAAACATGTGTACACAATATCCATAGCAGAATCATTCCTAACAGTCAAAAAGTAGAAAGAATCCACACGTTCATCAACTAGATACACAATATATGGTATATCCATGCAATGGAATGTAAGCCTTAAAAAGAATGAAGTATTGACACAGGCTATGATATGCATGAACCTTGAAAACATGCAAAGTGAAAGAAGCTAAACACAAAAGGTTAAGTACTGTATGATTCCATTTATATGAAATGTCCAGAATAGGCAACTCCATTGAAACAGAAAGCCAATTAGAGGCTGATGGGAGGGCAGAACAAGGAGTGGCTGCTTAATGAATGTGTCTGTCAGTTCTAGCACTGCTATAAAGAAATACTGGAGAATGGGTAATTTATAAAGAGGAGTTTCTGCTTCACACCAGCCTGGGCAACAGGATGAAATGTTGACTGAAAAAAAAAAAAAAAAGGTTTAATTGGCTCACGGTTCCACAGGCTATATAGGAAGCATACATAGAAGCTTCTGCTTCTGAGACACCTCAGGACACTTACAGTCATGGTAGAAGGCAAAGGGGGAGAAAGCACTTCACATGGCCAGAGCAGGAGAAGGAAAGGGAGGAGAAAGGTGCCACACACTTTTAAACAACCAGATCTCAGGAGAATTCATTATGGCCATGACAGCATCAAGGAGGATGGTATTAAACCATGAGAAACCGCGCCTATGATCCAATCACCTCCCACTAGGCCCCACCTCCAACACTGGAGATTATTATTTGACATGAGATTTGGGCAGGGACACAGATCCAAATCATATTAATGTGTATGGAGCTTGTTTGGGGGGGGTGATAAAAATATTCTGGAATAGGGTTAGTGATAATGCTTGCACAATTTTATGAATGCACTGAAAGCCACTAAATTGTACACTTAATACCGTTAATTCTATGCTATATTAATTTTATATCAATTTTTTAAAAAGGGATATGGGAGGCACATTTGAACTTTTCAGGACAAGATCTTTCAAAACACTTGCCCAATAAATATGAATATATGAGCATCCCCCAATTGGCCTTTAAGACATTCTTCTCATTGGCTAAGAGCATTCTCATCTGCTCAGCAGCAGTCTCCTATTGGCTGGACCCTTGATGCTGAGGTTTGGAGGCAGAGCCTGGGTCTTCTAGGCACTGCAGGTAAGTCAGGGGTAGGAAAGTAAGGGTTTTTAGCAAACCCTCCAGTTAGGGGTCTGGGTCCCCAAGAGCTGACTGAGTCTGTTCAAGCATTTCTCTCTAGTGCCAGGCCTTTGGTTGGTGTAAAAAGGTCAGAGGTTGGCATTGGGGGTTCTGATTTGCAGCCTTACTCTTAACTCTTGTGAGTCCTCAAAACAAGTACTTTCTGGGTGGTGCTTTCCACTGGGGTAAAGTGAAAAGACTCCAGGATCACAGGCACCCGGGGTTCAATGGCCTGGTAGATAGAGAGCAGGAGGCAGTACTAGCACAGCTGGAACTCCTTCGGGCCTGTTCCCTCAGAAGCCAGGGGATGGCTGACCTAAATTCTGGAAGGCCCCACCTCCCATAGCCCCAACAGGCAGTGCTCATGATCAATAACTTGCCTCCAAGTCCCCCATCCCCACCCACTGTCCCTATATTGCGTGGACTCCAGGAGTCCCGCGCCCCCACCCCTGCCCAGGAAGGCCGGTCTGGGACCAATCAGAGGCTGTAGGACTTTCTGGAAGGCCCAGGGCGCCTCCCTGGATGTGGCAGAGCCTCTGATTGGAGGAGGCCTGCCGCGAGGGTGGGGGTGATGGGCGTGGCTAACAGACTAACTGCCGGAGCCAGAACCGTTGGCGGTTATTTAACAGCCTCCACCTGGTCCTCCAGGACACCTCCACACTGATGACTCCTGGACAGACTGATTCAGGGGTGCTCCCCATGAAGATTAGAACTGCTGAATGAATGAGGAAGAACGTCCGAGGCCCAGGATGTGCAGAACAGGGTGCACTTTCACTTACCTGGCAGGGTGGTTTCTGAGGTTTTCCGCAGAAGGCTGCTCAGGACCGCTGCCGCCCATCCTCCCCTAGGTGTGGAGCTTCTGAACCGGCGAGGCGGGACCGGCCTGCGGCAGCCGCCCCAGAACCCTCGTGGGCCTCTTCCCCCGCTTGGCTGCAGCTGCAGTCTGGTACTTGTCCATTCTGCTCTTCCTTCACCTCCGTATTTTCTCCCTCATGGAAGAAGAAATCCATTCCCCTATCCATGGAGGGGCGTGTCCTGCATGCCAGGAAAGAGCCCAGGACCCGAAGGACAAAGACATGCCCGGCAGACCTGCCCTCGCCAGCGCTAACCCAGGTCTGAAATCTCCGGAGTGTGTGACCCAGACCCGCCCCTCCCAGGCATGGCTCTGTTTCCCTGTGGTTATTTTCCATCTGGGCTCACCACCCCCTTGCTCCCATTTCTCCCCTCCCTCCCTATGGTGACGAGTGAAAGGTTGGGGACGGTGGAACCCAGACCTGGGATCAGAAGGTCCCCTTGTCCAGTCCCAGGTCTTCCATCTAAGCCGTGCGATCATGGGAAGGACACCTCACCCTTGGTGGGCATGCCCACTCACCTGGAAAGAGACGCAGTGATAATGCCCTAATCCAGAATTCTTAGGAGAATGGGAGTAATTATGTAGATATCTTTTGAAAACCGATGTGCTGCCAATTACATTTTGTGATTTTAACTTTGTCTTGTTTCTGTGCTGCGTGTTGTTTTTGTATGTATCAAGTTTCCTCTGATTTTTTTTTCCTTTTATAGAATGATCGTTATCCATAATGAAGCTACAAGGAAGTGGAGGAAGGCAGTCTGCGTGCACCACCATTTTCTAGGAACTGGGAAGGCAGCCCTTAGGAAGATCCATCCCTGTGGAACCCTGTCCAGGCTTACCTGCCTTTGCTGAGCTGGAGCTATTTGGACTAGTATCTAACAGTAGGACTTCGACATTGGGTCTCCACACTTGGACCCTCCTTGTCCCCATCAAAATATCCAGTACTCTGCCTTCTGGGAGGAGACATGACCCTCACACAACAAGAAAAAGTCTAACCTTCCCAGTTCTAGGTTCCCTGGGGGGTCAAGGTTCCTATGCTTCCTTAGTAGAGAGGGCTAGCTGTGAGTTGGAATCCCACTATGAGCTTTAGAATCAGTCAAGAGGAAGTGGGCCCCTTCCCTTCATCCCTCTTCTTTTCCCCTTTTGTCCCAGAGCTCAGCTCTGACTCAAAAGTTTTTCCAATTACCATCAACATAGAAACTTGGCTCCCCACATGGGTATAATTTCCCCTATTGCACATGGCCTTGTTTATCAAAACTCCCTTTCTGTGAAACAGGCCTCTGGGGCTCAAGAAACCTGGTCAGCCAGCCAGGCTAGTCCCACATACCTCAGGACAGAGTGGACCAGTTTAATAAAGGCTCTATGTCATTCTTTTCTGCTTGAGCTGATTGGTGTGCTGATTCAGAAGACCCTGATCTTTTATTCTTTCCCCCAAACCAGCTCAACTGGTGTTTGTGCTAGAGGGTGATGAACAATGGGGAGGGCTATTATAAGGGATGTCCTTGGCCCTCCCACCTCCTCCTTTGAATGATACCCTCATTATCTTAGGCAGGGACCTGATACCAGTTGGTTTAGTAGATACCTGGCGGTTTACTATGAGCATTTACCTTGTATTAGGGCAAGGACTAAAGGAACAAATGTATCCACCTCAATGTCAGGTCAAATGGGAGGATGTGGATGGGAATAAATAGTGATTAGTATTGAGGTCCTAGAATTTTATTGGTTGCTATTTTTATACCTTTTATACTCTTCCAGTTCTTGAATGAAGGTAAGTGGAGACTTATTAAGGAAGAAATTACTAGTGGCAGGGTGGCGGTGTCCTGGTGTTGTGCTTAGAGTGTGAAGAGAGTGTGCCCCATCATTGGCCTATGCTGTGCACCTGGGAGGTGGTAAGCAACTGTCCTGGACTGCACAACTGGTAGTGAAATTCATAGCAGAATGCAACATTCATTTACTGGGGCCTCACAGTTGGCCAGTGTCCCTGTGCCTTGTCCTCTTTTTCCTTCCACTCAATGTGTCATAGAGACCAGACTTGATTTGGTAAGAGAACAATGGACATTTAAGATTTCCTAAAGATTTCTCAGCAAGGACCCTGGCTGGCTGTTTTTCTACCCTAGTGGTGATCACAGCACATACTGGCAGTTTTCTGTTATGACTCTGGGGTCTTTTAAGGAGCAGGAATGGTGGAGTATGTGCAAACCTGGAGCCACAATCAAGTACTAAGCTCCTTGAAGCACAAGGCATGAGAATGCTTTATCATGTTTTCTCTTCCTTGGAGGATTTATGAATTAAAACTAAGGAATAATTTGTAATCAGAATAACACTACCTGACAGGGATATTGATGAGCTGAGGAGGGCTTATTTGGAGATTTCTGGTGTTTTCCAGCTCTGAGATTCCAGACCTAATATCCATGTAATAGTCATTAATGTATTGTAATTTGTAACAGTTTTATCGGTGATCTATTACATTAATCATCGTGAGTTGGTGACTTTTCAAATCCTACAGGTTATTTGTTTAACTATATAGAGCTATTTAATTTACAAACCCAATACTCTTTGAGGTAGATACCAGAACCATTTTACACTTGAGGATATTGAAACCAGGAAGGAAAAAGACTCAACTCTTGAAGGAATGGACATGGGGTGCCCTTGCCTTCCTTGCAGGGAGAGCCACCTATTCTGTGCAGCTGGAGTTAGGGCCTGCCACCCTGCTCCTCCTCTGTATCCAACCCCCACACTTTAGAAACAAAAAAGCAGCAGTGATGTGGGAATTATTTAGTGCTTAGTTTGAAAGGAAAAATTTTAAGGACCTTAAGAGCAACCTTTTATTTCTTACCATATAAGGTACTGGGACAGGCACCGAGAAGTCACTAAATATTATTTGCCCAATGCATTTTTTCATGGCTTCTATTTTTTAATGTTAGGCTCACTTTTTCAACCTCATTGCTCACATGTTATGATTCTTTCCAGAAAATTCACTGAAATTCTAATATCCCTTGGTGTTCCTTAGGCAACTTAGGAGTAACTCTAGTTATTAAGTGATTACCCAACACTTCCCCTAACTAGTTGTATGACTTTGAGCAGGCTGCTTAACTTCTGTGTGTCCCAGCTTTCTCAGCTGTGAAATGAATGATCTAACCCCTATGTCAGAAGGATGGGTGCGGCTTATGAGGAATAACACACATGAGAAATCTGGGATGCTTACCACAGCGTTTGGTAAATAACATGAGTTTCCTCTTCCTTGTTTGAACAGTCCTTTATATTCTGCTGAGAGCTTTCCCGTTCATGCTGCATCACGACCCAAAGGGGAAAGAATCCTGAGTCTTGTGCTCATGACTTCTCCCTCCTCTAGCTGGTTCAGGGTCAATCCAGATTCCATGATACTTTATGAAAGACCCACACCCTTCTGTGCAATAGCCTTCTTCCCAAGGATACTTGATAAGACTGATTAACAATCTGATTAACACTCTGGAACAATCTAGAAGGGTTAGGTCTCATTACCCTCATCCATTCTCCACCCATGTAGTCTCCAAGCCATTCCCTGGAAGAGACAAGTGGATCTTGTCCAAATGGATCCTGGAAGAGATGAGCGGGGCTGTGCCCTGAGACCTCCCATATTCATGGAGAAGCAAGTCCTTTCTTCCTTCTCCAGGCCTTGAAAGGTCGAGATTTCCCAATGTGCCTCTATTCTTATGTGGGGGATGGGAGTCTTTGCCTTCATACAGGAAGTAACTGGAGACTCAAAGCAGATGGACTAACACAAATCTTCAAAATGACCATGACTCCTAGTTGGTCCCTACTTGCACCCTGGTTTCACTAGGTAGTCACTCCAGGTAGAGCACACTACTCCCACCCCAGTGGGTGGGGTGGGCCAATAGCCTGGACCTGGACAGCTGTGTCCTCTCAACCAGACTCTGCCATTCCCCGCTCTTTCCTTCTTATCCTTACCTAGATCCCTCTTACTCCCCCTTTCCTGCTCAGGTTACAATGGACAATAATCTCTCACCCCTGTCCCAGCTAGATTGGCACTGGAGAGCTGTTCTCCATGTTCATGGAGAATTCTGGCAGAGCTCCTCTCTTCAGCCCCCTCTCAACTCTCCAGGGTCCTGTGCCACTTGGCTACGTCTCCAGGCTTGACTCTCCTCCCACTTGCACGGACATTATCTTTCCTAGCTCTGGGCTGCCTTCTTAGGCTCATGTTTTTCCCTCTTTGCTGCTGCGGCAGCCAGGTATCACTGTAATGCCTGAGTGCGGGGGTGTGGTATTTAGGGAACTCCAGTTCTGGGGTCAGAAGATTTAAAGTTTGAAACCTACTTCTGACCCATAAGCGCTATAAAAACTAAGCCCCAAAATACTTTGATCCTCAGTTTGGAAAAATATGTAACATGGAAAAATCAGACTTTTGATAAAGAATACGATTATCCATGCTTAAGAAATGTTTGGAATGCTGAGACGGTATAGAATCTTTTTGACTGTGCTGCTGACATTGTATATCTCTACATATAAATGTCTCCAGTTTTGTTTCTGTTCCACCATTCTGCAGACAAAGCTCAATGCAGGCAGGGAAGGAACCCTCACTGACCGCTCCTGGAATCAGGTGCTCTTGTCTGAGCCCCTTCATCTTTAGTTTGGGGTAGAAAGCACAGATGGAACCCTTCTCTGGTTTTCTCACGTCTGGCACAAACCCTCATTTTCTGTAACCTCAGAAAGAATGGAAGACCTTGAGCCTCAAGAAAAAAGCCACAAGAAAATTCTATGCCTCTGCTTCCCTCACAAGTCAAAGCTGAGTTAGCCCAAAGCAGTTTGCATGATTCCTCAGAAGGTGGAACCTCACCAGGACTCTTAAAAGCACAAAGACCAAGGGAAGAATTGGGCTTCTGCACCGTATCACTGTTGAGGTCCTCCCTGCCTGCTTCCAGACCTCTGGAGTGACCCACAGTCTTCTCTGTTTAAACACAGAATCCAACCTCTTCATGTAAGTCAGTCACCCCAGCCCCAATATGTCCTGGCACACTCCAGCTCTCCCCAAAGAAACTGTGAAGCATTAGCCCTACCCAAGGAGGGCTAATGTCCAGCCATGCACACTTCAACAAGCCCTCTCTGACCTTAGGATGAAACCATTTCTCTAACATCTTTTCTTCACTCTCATTGAGACTAGTGTGTTGATTCAGAAGATCAAATTGGGAATTAATTTTAGTCTCCCTACCTAAAGCAAATGGATGGTCTTTGGGCTAGAGGGGGCCCAGGTATTAAAGGGAGGCAGAGAGGGCTGGTCAATGGGCTACCATCCCATCACCCCTTGGGAAGAGCTTGCCTCCCATCTCAAGTGGAGAGCCTCTGGCCCACTCAGCCTTCTCATCAGAGCCAGACTCTGATTTTCCTGGCACCTGGCAGTATTCCCATCCCAGAAGGGAAACAGTGGGAGGTGTTTAGTGGCAGCATTTGTGTCATTCCAGCATCCTGGTGTTAGATTTTGGCTGTTGGGCCAATCCTGGAAGAAAGATGAAGGGTGGACAGGATTAGGGAACCAATGAGGGGCAGGATGGCCATCCTCAGCCCAGCAGTGAGGTCTAGAATTCTCCAGGTGCTTCCAGCTACTATTGGGACTGTCGTGTATGTGAGAACATACAGGGCATCAGGGGCTGCAGAGGTTACCATGTGCTCTCTGCCCCTTCCCTGCCTCCTTTCTTTGCTGAAAATCATGGAGACAAGTGCTGATTTGGCAAAGGAATAATGAACCACCTGAGATTTTTCCAGCTGGGTCCCAGGCTCTGTACCTAGTTTTTTAAAACACTATTTTGACCATAGCAGTCTTTGGGAGCTGCTTGATGTCTGGGCTCTGGATTTCCCACAAAGTCAAGAATGATGGCTTCACAAGGGCCCACCAGGAATATGGAGCCATAAGCCTCAGGCCTTGGTCTGATTAGAGCACAGAGAGCCACTCCCTGCCTTGGGTAAATTCTGAAATTCATTATGCATAATTTTGCTTTTAATAAGATTTGATAAGAGCTTGTATGGATATTGAACAGGGGATCCTAATACCCATTGAGGGAGGCTGGAGTAGACGACCTCTGATAGCTTTTGCCAGCTTTGAGAGTCTTTGAGCTTAACATATTGAATATTATCATTAATATGCTATAATTTATATTAAGTGATGCATATCATTAATAATAATGACTGTTATTTTGCTGCCTTTTCCAATCCAATATGTGATCTGTATAACTACCTAGTACTACACAGGCATACTTACTGAAGTAGATACTTACCATTGACATTTTACCAATAAGGAAACAGTGGCCAAGAAACAGACTCTCAATCCAGATCCCCCGAACTAAACAGCCCCTTTCCCTCAGGAGCAACTGCACCTGCCTTGGATTAGGGAGGACCCTCTAGTTCTCTGCAACTGCCTTTCTTCCAGGCCTGCTTTGCTCCCTCCACCACACCCCCTCTCAAGCTCCTGGGACAGCTAGAGATGCCTCCTTCAACCCCTGCTTGCCCAGGCACAGGATCCCAATCCTCAATACACCCCTGTTAGACACAAAGCCAGTCACTTCTCCATACCAGGTCTTAATTTCCTCTTCTGTAAAGTGACTCAAGATTTTACTTAAAATCTGGTGAATTCTCCCAAGCACAGGTTTCATCTTACATTGTATGGCCTTTGGCCAATCCATGTGTTCATCTTTTCTTTGACTTGAAATTAGTGAAAACAGACCATTCTTTGTATAATCAGAGATCTAAAACATCAGCTTATGTCTCTGTCCTTCGAGGTAATGTGTAAGACCCTCAAAGGCATGTGCAGTGTCTTTCACTTTGACTTTTCTCTCAGTACCACGCACAGTGCTAGGCACACAGCAGTTCAGTAAGAGCATGCTGAATGAGCACAGATGGATTTCTCTCCCTCTCCCCGTTTTACTGCTGGGCTCAGTCTTGTGACGGTCAAGGTCCATATGCCAGGATTCAGGCCTTTCACAGGAAACCCAGACAGCTCTGCATTTCTATCTCCTCTGCAGCTCTGCAGGAAACCTCCGAGCAAATCCACCAGCAGGGCGTTTACCCATCTTTGCTCCTCAATAGCTGTGGTTACCTTGGACAAGCTACGTAACTCTTCTCTATCTGAGATTCCCCAATGGAGACATTAATAATACTTATTCCATTGTGTTGTTTTGATGATAAATTGAGATAATCTATATATAGTTCTTAGAAATACATGGAACATAGGAAACTCTCAATAAATGTCAGCTATGATTACCAACTTAATTTTGCAGTTCAATATTCACCTGAAAAATGCCAACCTAATGTTCCTCTAATGAAGGTGTAAGAAATTTCCCATAACTAGTCTGGGTAGGTAAGGCAACCAGCCCATCTTTGGTGGACAGGAAGGACCATATCTTCCAAGAGAACCCCACAGGAATGGGTAGTAAGAGCAAAATAGGAAACCTAAGACGAAAGCCATGAGGATTAATAGCTGCAACTGAGGACTTAAATCCCTTCTTCTTGGCAGTAGTACTCCTCAAATGGTGAGCAAGTTACCTGCTAGTTGCCAGGACATGCCAAGTTCATGACAGAGGGGACAAGTATAGGGACCTGAGGTTTTACTTCATGGCAAAGTGGAAATGGTGTCAGTTCAACTAACAGAGGTCTCCATGGTTTGGAAAAGGGGATATCTTGAATGTAGCCTAGGAGATTCAAGGGAAAGAAAACTCATCCTTGCAAAGTATATGAATGTTAGTGCTGCTGTGGGGTGTGCCAGGGAGCACCACTGAACACATGTTACAGAGGAGGTGCAGGAGAAGAGGGGGTGTGCTCATCACCAACTAACCAGATGGACAGCCTGGACGGATGGGCTGGGGTTGTGGGAGGCTGGTCAGTGGGCTGACTGGCTGTGGACCAGATGGGTTTGGGGATCCCATGGAGATGGGTGAAATTCCAGCTCCACTCTCTCATCAGTAGGGAACCAAGCGTGTGACTGTTGACGTCTTGGAAAGGACTAGATCATGAGATCCACCTTGCTATAATCCCAGACAGACTCCAGCATGAGATGGTGGAGGAGAATTCTGGCTCCAATCACAAGGAGCACATTCAGCTGTTGGCTAAAGGGACCAGAATATCAATTATTCCAACAATATCAGGAAAATAACCAGGGAAGAGCCTGTAATCTGGGCCTACTTCCTCAGAATAGATGAGCAAAAGAAAGATGCCACATGTTACACAAAATGAGAACATGGGGAAAGATCATTGAATCTGTCAGAAGATCTTAAGTAGCTAGGATAGGGGTCACGATAGCCTTAGAGGGTAAAGGCTAGCTCATCTCTTTGGTATGGGGGAAACTGCCAATTTTCCTCTGATAGGAGCTTCAGGGAAGGGAAACCATTGAGGCTTGTAAACATTGACTGACTGTGAGGTACAGAACCTTAACTGAGATGACGGAAGCTACAACCTTTAGTTTAAGGGCTGAAAGCACAAATAGGTATTTTTGAACTGTGAAAGTGACAGTGTTCATTTTAGATACTGGGGAGTAACCTGGATGGGTCTGATTCTATTATGCAAAGGTAGAAACCTCAGGTATTTACCTGTGAGAAGCCTTTTTGTCACAACAAATTCTTCTTGCTGCCAACTGCATCACATGGAAAGTCTGGGTTGAGAATCTAGGTGGGATCTTTAAAACTGTGCATGCAGGTTTTGAGTGCTGCCTGCCAATACTCTTTTCTTTTGAATAAGTATTTCTATTTTTCTGGCAGCAGTTTGCAGAAATCCCAATGGTTGTGAGAACAGAGGAAGCCCCACCCAGCTTGCTGAAGCCCTGAGACCTTCACTGCAGACACATGGAGAACAGAAGACACGGAAGTACTCAGGATCTACTTATGAAAAATCAATGCTCAGACTTTTAAATAAAAGTTACTTTGTATTTCGGAAGGGGGAAACCTGAGACAGTGACTGTTGCCTAACTTGGCTGAAAATTATATCCCTTAACAAAAAAATATTCCTAAGGTCTTTTGGAATTTCACCACTGTAATGTTGAAAACATTAAAAAAAATTCTCTTGAGGGAAACCTGAGGAATGTGTCACTCTCAAGAATGTGGGGAAAGGGTTTGAACTGTTTTTTAAGAAAGCTTAATAATCAACTAGGCAAATATTGTATCAGCTATCTCACCTCTGCAAAAGATTGAAGAGCTGGAGGCTTCCCTATATCAGGGACGAGGATCTGGGTAGGTATCTTCCCTGCTGGGACAGGAGTATTAGAATAGAAAGAGGTGAGAAGATGGGTTTTGTCTCTGGAGCAAGCTGATGTCAGGCTTTTAATCTTAGGGGGAATAAGTTATAGGCTTCTGGGGCAGAGGACCCCAGACAAGACTGGAGATGGAAGTTTCATTAAACAAGGTGCCTCCTAGAGCCACCAAGAGGGGAGAGGGGGTGACTGCAGGGTGGGCTGGACAGTACAATCTGAATCCTGGGGAATTTTCCTGGCCAGGGGAGGGAATGTGTTTCGAGGCAGGGAGGACAGGAAAGGCTGGCGTACGGTCAGAAGGAACCCCTTCACCAAGGTGCTCTTGCCTGGAGTTAACACTCAGGATTCTGGCAGATCTTAGGCTAATCAAGGGTTTCCCAATTGGGCTACAAATGTGAATCATCCAGTCAGTTTAAAATACAGTCTATAACATGTTGACAGGAGGAATAAAGGATAAGGGAGGCAGTGTGATGTCATGGAAAGAACTAAGGCTTTGCAGCCAGACTTACTGTGTGACCTCGGGCCAGTTACTTAACGCCTCTGAGCTTCAGTCCATTTATAATATGGGCATAATACTATCTACCTAAAAGGCTTTGGTGATGATTCAGTGAGAAACATATGTGAAGCAACAAGCACAGTATCTGGAAGCTGTAGGTACTCAACAAGTGTCAGTTTCCTTCTTCTTCCAAAAGCTGGGCTTTCAAGTCAATTGTATGTCTGGAGTTGCACTGTCCAGTACAGTGGCCAGTACTAAACACATATGGTTCTCAGGTACTTTAAAGAGGGCTAATCTGAATTGATATGTGCCATACTTGTGAAACACATATCAGATTTCTAAAACTTTGCGCCAAAGGACTATAAAATGCCTTATTAATAATTTGAGTGATTACATGTTACAACAATATTTTTGATATATTGAGTTAAAAGGTAAGATTAAAATTCATTCCGCCTGTTTTATACTTGATTCAACATGGCTACTAGAAAATTTAAAATTACAGTGTGGCTCACGTTCCATTCTATTGGACAGCACTGATCTGGATATTAGAAAAGACAGAGTTGGAAAGCTGTGTTCCAGAAGCAGGTTTCTTTCTATACCTGGGGTTTGGGTTTTGGTTTGTTCTCTCATAATTTCCCACTAAAAGACCCTTTTGAAAAAAATACCATTCAGGGCTCAACCAAAATGAGTAGAAGATACCCGTGCGCCCCTATTAGTCAGGCGCTGTGATGGTGACCACCGTCCAGAAACAAGTAGGTAGGGCTGATATATCAGAGAATGGAGATGTCAGGTGGGACAGTCAGGACAGCTGTGAATGGACTGTTCTTAGCCTGAAATTTGACTTTAGATTTCTCTACATCTTTACTCTGGGAGGACGGTCCCATTCTCTATTATTTCAGAAGATTCCCCCACCTTATGGAACTCAGCAACAAGCAGGCTCCCACCAGGCTGTAACAAACACAGGTGCAAGAGAAAATGCCACTTCAAAGCCATCTTGAGAAAACCCCAGAGCTTCCAGAGAAATGAACAGCAGACATTCACAGACGTAAGAATGTTCTTTTTTTCTCCCACCCAAGAAGTGTGGTTAGTGTTTGTTTTTGAAACTGTACATTTTACTGTACATTTTTTTTTAGCAAAGGAGAAAGTTGGCATTTATATTCTGACCACAGGGATGTGGCTTTCCAAAACTCCAAGTCAGAAACATGACAAACACAAGAGCAAGCACACATCATGTCACGACAGAGCTCAGAGCCGCTGGTGAGAATAGTGAGTTGGTTCCTTCTGCTGTCCACCACCTTCCCTCTGTGTGTCTGAATCCAAAGGCAAAAAGAAAGCTGGTATTTGAGACCACTTCCACAATGGCTATAGTTTGAAAGGATAAATGAGAAAGATAAGGAGGGAGAAAAGAGAAGAGGAAAAAATAGGAAGGGAAAAGAGGAAGGGTGGAACAGATTTCAAGTTACCCAATTCTGTAGGTGCTTCTGTGACCATAGAAGGGATGTGCTTCAGGCCTGGGACTGACCTGGAAAATTATTATAACTTGAGGTCTCAGGAGGGACTGGCCTGGTCTGTTAATGACCTTGTCAGAACCGGAAAGGGACTGGAAAGGCAGAGAGTAACGGCAGAAAAAAAAAGAATGAAGAGAGGGGAGGGAGAAGAGTGAGAAAGGAAGAAAGCCTGGGATTTGGAGGCTCTGGGGTTAGAGCCAAGATAATCCTGCATAGACAGTTGCAAATCCCTCCTTGTGTGTTCCAGAGTGGGGTTGGGGGCCCGCAGCTCAGCACCAAGCCTGAGGCCATTGGAACTTTTTGGCCCAGAATGGTCTCGCCTGTATGCTTTGTGGGCTGTGTGGTTGGCAAGTGGAAGTATGAAGAACAAGAGAGAGAAAATAGAGGTCTATGGAGGGAGTTGGAAGAGGAAAGGATGAGTTGGGGAGACTGAGGGAGAGGTAGTGAGTTGCTGATGAGTAGACATGGGACAGGGATGTGGGGGAAAGTCATTCCAATCTGTCTACAGCAGGTTCTCCCTGGGCACATGTCCTCTTTCCCTTCTCTTGCCACTGTCTGGAGAGTTGGGGTTCATTCCTAGATGGAAAGGACCCTGTGTACCCCTCCCATTCCACCCTGTAACTTCCAAGGGTGGGTTCTCCTCAGGAAACCAAGAGAAGGCATTCCTCCATCCCACCTTGAGCCACTTTCTTAAGGAACAAACGTGTGACGTCCTTTGGACACAGAACTTCCCTAGTCAGGGTGAAGACAGGGTCATGGATCCCAAGCACCACCGCCAGGAGGCAGGTGGCCTTGGCTCCTGCCCTGACCTGGTCACGAACTCACTGTGTGACCTTGGGCAATTCCCTTATGCTTTGAGGAAGGGAGAGAGAGAGTTAAAGATGGGATGATTGCAAACACCTCTCCAAGCTTCAAAAACCTATCATTCTAAAAAGATTCAGCTTTCCCCCTCGAAGGCTTCTAGAATTCTCTCTGTCCAGTAAAAAGGATGGCGACTGCTGTAACCAGCTTGTGCTTCTGGAATCACTGAGCAAAAAAGCATAACATCTAGGGTCATGAAGAACTAATAGGTCCATAGAACTGGAAAGAGACTGGAGACCTAGTACAATCCCAGTGTTTTTGCAAATCAGGAAATTCAAGTCCCAAGAGATAAAAGGTTCTTGCCCCAGTTATTCAGCTGGCTATTCATGACTATGGAGCCCAGACACAGAGCTTCAGACTCCAAATCCACTGCTCTTCCTGCCATCCACACTGCTATTCATGACTACGGAGCCCAGACACAGAGCTTCAGACTCCAAAGTCCACTGCTCTTCCTGCCATCCACACTGCTTTCCTTAAGAGAAGCCCTCCTGTCCTACCACATGCTCAAGGGGGACTTTCCACACCAGCTTCCCAGAAAGAGTGGCAACAAGCCCAAATCAATTCCAGAAGTTAAGATCCCTTATGCCCTACAGCATGAAGCTCTCCTCCCTCCCCACACATAAGAACCCAGGAAGTTACCCTTCTGGTTTAAGCTTCTGTGATGGGCGTGGCATGTCATGTTGGAGAAGCAAAGGAAAGGAGGTCAGGTATCCGGGGTCAGCCACTCACCCCTTCCAGTGTTGGGTGTGGGGGTGTCTGGGAGTAATGAGAGCTTTGGGCAGAGAACCCCACAGTCTTCCCCCAAACAAGTGTGGAAACATAATAATTCCCTCCGCTTGTCAATTGGTAACAATTACCCACTACCAGGGCTACTGGAACACACATTCATATGTACGAGTAACTCTCTCGATTATCCGTGTGAATGAAGAGGAGAAGTCTGGGAAATGGAAAAAAAAATAAATTAAGAAATAAAAACAACACTAGACCCATAAGCAATCCAAAGCCGCTTGCTTGTAGGCTACATTTGTGATTAGAAAGGCGGAGTCTCGCCTTTCCAAACACTCAGGGCTCAGTCCGGCATTTGAGCGAGTCCGCATTCCCTGAGCACACCCCGGCCGGGTGGTGGGGAGGTGATGTAGGTGTTGGGGGGTAAGGGGGGGACACGAGGTCATTGACAGGGAGACGAAACTGTCCCTGGATGTAAACATCACCATGGAAACTCCACAAACACTTGCCAGTAAGATTCTTTCCCCTTCTTCTCCCACCCTGCGCGCAGGAAAGGGAGCATGCCCACCCCCACCTAGACCGTGCTCTCCATCACCCACTCGGAGCTGCCAAAAGTCCCCCGGGCCCCCGCCAGGTCACTCTCCTCAAAGGGCAAGAGCATGCCGTTGACAGAGAGGCTGCGCTTCGTCCAGATGTTCGAGACCCTCTGAGGGGGACTATAGCTGCCGGGCACGACCCCTCCCGCCGCAGCAGCCGCAAAGTCCCCCATGTCAAAGGAGTGGCTGCGTTTGGCCTTGCCCTCCAAGGGCAAGGGGAGCAGGCTCCTGGCCCGGGCCGCGGGGGGCCCCAGCAGTGGCTCTCGGTCCGAGTGGTGGCCCCTGGCCGACGTCCCGGCCCCTCTCCCGGCTGGAGTCCTGGAGTCCAGCAGCTCCTCCTTTCTCTGGCTCTTGAGGTCCAGGGAGGCAAAGGCCCCCATCAGGCGGTCAAGGCTGGGCTTGGGGCGTGGGGCGGAGGGTGGGAGCCTCCAGGGGGCCCGTCCCAGCCCTGCAGCCTCCCCGCTGCCCAGGGAGCTGGAGGAAGACGAGTCACTGGCTCGGGCCAGGCTGGCGGTGAAGTCCAGGAGCTCGTTGCGCACCACCACCTTGGGTGGGCCCTGCAGAGGGGCCCCGGCGGGCGCGCTGCTTGGAGGCGGCGGCTGGGCGCCGTTGGTCTGCGAGTACACATTGCTCACGGCCGCGGCCATCTTGCTGGGGGCCTCGTGGTTGCAGACCTTGTAGCGCACCATGAGGATGACGATGAAGACCAGCAGCGTGGCCACGATGATGCCCCCGATAACCAGGATCATGGTACCGCCCAGGATCTGGCTGTGCATGGACTGGCACTGCGGGTAGTCGGCCTTGGTGAAGAACTGGGCGCAGCCCACGATGTTGGTGGCCGTGAGTGTCGTGGCTGTGTCATCCCACATGGCCAGCACGCACAAGTCGTAGCCAGTCCCTGATACCAGGTTGTTGACCACGAAGGCCTTGTTGGAGGCTGGGATCATCCTGGGGAGGAGGGTGTTCACAAAGGGTGAGGGGTGGTGGGGTGGAGGACAGGGTGATGGGGAGGGGACAGAGGCAGAAACAGAGTGATGGGGGTGGGGAGACCAAGACAGACACAGGGGTACAGAGAGAATGGGGCATAGGTAAAGAAAGGGACAGAGGGGTAAAGAAACACAGAGGGAGAGAGATGGAGAGACAGAGGAGGGGGAGGAGGGAGGGAAAGGGGCAGGCAGGCGACAGGAACAGAGCATAAAAAATGGAGAAGAAAGAGATGTGAGGAGGGAGACCCAGACAAGGGAACCGAGACAGGTTGGGGTGGAAAGGAAGGTGAGAGAGGGAGATTCAGGAATGGAGCATCCCGGAGAGGTGTAGATGGAAGATGATGTGTCAGAGACCGGGTGAGGGAAAATCCAGAGATATGGAAACAAAACCACAAAAAGACAATGAGTATGAAGATGAAGGGATTGAGAAGGAGGGTAGATGAAAGCAGAGACAAGGAGAGGGATTTAGAGGTGAAGGGAAAGAGGAGGAGGGGGAGAGACTCAAGCAGAGTTGAGAGAGAATAAACAGGGACAGGCAGAGGGAGAGACAGAGAGGCAGAGAGGTTAAAGTGTGAAGCAGCAGAAATTATACAAAGGGACACCCTCTACCCATACCCCCATACCTGCTATAGGTATTCCCTCTGTCTCTGGGAAGGGCAGAGTGAGAGTCAAGTCATGCTAGCCCACCCCAAAGCTTGCTCCAGCCCTCCTGTGACCTCTGAGACTCACGGGGATCCCCATCAACATTTTCTGAGCCTTCTTTCTGGACCAGGTGCTGTTCTGTGTCAGAGACAAGGTCCTGCCTGGAGAGGCCAGCACCACCCTTGCCTCCAAAGCGCTTCCTCATGACTCGGAAGGGACAGTGTTTGCTGCAGTGGACTGAGGGAAAGGGGTCTGAGCAGAAGAGGATTGGAGGCAGGAGAAGGGGACCTGCTGCTTAGGAGTGGAGGGACGGCGCAGTGTTAAATACTGGGGGGCACTTCTGAATCCTTTGTCCTAGTTGTAGTAGGTCAGGCTCAGCCCGAGTTTCTTTAGTAGAAGACTGACTGCTCCTTCCACCTTAAGGTGGGGTCTGATGGGGAAGCACTCTCCCCACATTGCAGCTGGTCCTCTCCTGCCTGGACCTCTTCACTCTGAACCCGAGGCCCTTGTGGCCTTGTTAAGCCTGGATGCACACCCTGAACTCTAAGACCCTTGTTGAGGTATCATGCCTTCTGCTGATTCCAAAGATGATGCCTGTGTCACCTCTATAAACACTCCTGCGGAAATACCCAGGCCTGAACGGACCTCTGTGTAGCTTTCCTGGTAGTTCCTCCACTCCCATTCTTCTATTTCCTACTACTTGAGAATGAGAGGGCTCTATCAGCTCCCATCAACCTCTCAAACCTGGAGCTGGGCAACTTAATTAAGATCTCAATTATGAAATACTGAAGCCTGAAGACTTCCACCTGGGATCCATGCACAGAGGACTGGAACTGACAAGCAGATATCGACATCCCGTCAGTGGGAACCCTAGTGGGTAGCTGCTGCCTCCCTCCTCACCTACCCACCTGCTCTTTTGCTGGGGAAGCCACACTGGAGAAAATTGAGCCCCCAGGGCCTGCCTGATATGGTTTGGCTGTGTCCCCACCCAAACTTCATTTTGAATTGTAGTGCCTACAATTCCGACGTATTGTGGGAAGGACTTGGTGGGAGGTAATTAAATCATGGGGGTGGGGCTTTCCTGTGCTAGTCTCATGAGAGCGACCAAGTCTCATGAGAATGAATGGTTTTATAAAGGGGAGTTTCCCTGCACAAATTCTCTTCTCTTGTCTGCTGCCAGGTAAGATGCACCTTTTACCTTTGCCATGATTGTGAGGCCTCCACAGCTATGTAGTACTGTGAGTCCATTTAACCTTTTTTTCTTTCTGTAAATTGCCCAGTCTCACATATGTCTTTATCAGCAGCGTGAAAACTGACTAATACACAGCCCCACCCTAGCACCGTGTTTGGGGCAGAAGAGGCTGGAGGGGTCGTTAGGAGGTATGGATCTGCAGCCAGCCGCACAGGTCTATCTGAAGACTTTACAGCCAGTTTCACCTGGACATCATGACACCCCAGTAAAGGCAGTGCTCAGTACTTCCATTCACAGAGAGGAAATGGCTGCCACTCAGAGAGGATAAGTGATTTGCCTGAAGTCACATAGCTGGGACTGCTAGTGTGCAGCAGTTGGGACTTTTCACACTAGCTTCTGGATCCATGGTCTGGGCTTGTTCCTCACTGTGTGACAGATATGGGAGCATCTTTCCTCATTTCAATGAAAAGTTCACCTTGGCCTGTGGCTGGATCAAACACCTTCACCCCTGGAGCAGCTCAGAGCCCACTGTGGCTCATGCTCCTCTGCTGTCAGGATGCTCAGCCTGCTGGGCCATCTGCTGGGCAGGGCCTAAGGAGCCCTGTGTGGCCAGTGCTGCAGGGGACACTTGAGTCCTCCAGGGCCTCGTTCCTTTCCCCTCAGGGCTAATGATGTAAGTTGAGAAGGCAGGAGATAAGCACACTCAGAACAGTGAGAGCAGCAAGAGCAAATACCAGCTGGTAACTGTGTGCCATGCTCTGTTTTAAGTGCCCTATGCCAACTCACTTAGGCCTATAGCAACTCCCTGAGGCATCTGCCATCATAATCCAGATTTTTCAGATGGGGAAACAGAGGTGCAGAGGTGTTATGCAAAGATAACATGGCAGAGCTGGGATTAAACCCCAGAGAGGCCACCTTCAGTCTGCTCTGAATCACGGCATTCCACCATTTTGCTGCGTCACAGAAATATAAGAGCATATCCACTTGAGAAGCGGATGGGCACACTTGTTTACTGAACACCTGTTGTGTAAAACAGGTTCCCACATTAATTACTGCATTTAACATAACCAACCCAGGACACCAAAGATGTACCACCAGCCCAGAAATCATCTCAATATTTGGCCACCTTGTCTGGGAAGCAGACCACGCTAGTACTACCATTACTACTGCTACTAATTGCAACAAAATAAGAAGAACATCTAACATGAGGGCTTACTCTGTGCCGGGCACTGCTGTGACATATTTAAGGGGTTTAAGACTCATTTAATGCTCCCTAACACTGTTTGGAGGCAGTTACTGTTATTCTCATTTCCACTTAACAGATAAGAAACTGAGGCACAGAAGAGTTAAGCTACCTGCCCAAGGATGCCCAGCTAATAAGTGGCAGAGCTGGGATTCAAATCAGGCAGTTTGGCTCCAGGGCCTCCGTGCCTGACCACTGGGTCATGCTGCCTCTCAGGCACTGCCCCATCTTCCTGCCCTTCCTGGGCAACTTTGTGTGGGACCCAGCCTGGCCTCTCCCAATCCCCTTTGCTCCCCAATTCAGAGAGAATCATAATGTGATGAAACCACATC
The DNA here is from genome assembly GCF_001604975.1 of Cebus imitator. Taxonomy (NCBI): domain Eukaryota; kingdom Metazoa; phylum Chordata; class Mammalia; order Primates; family Cebidae; genus Cebus; species Cebus imitator. The sequence goes on along the minus strand of NW_016107766.1, from coordinate 903,389 downwards.
ATGTGATGAAGCTGCAATCAGGCTGTGCTGCTGATGGAGGTATAATAAAGCAAAGCTCATTCCTGGTGGGGGCCACTGGTACCTGGATGAAGGGTCAGGCCTGGAACGGCTTTCCACTGTAACTGGCCCATCAGAAACGAGGCCAGTAGGAAAAGCATGCATTATCCTATTTAATGTCCTAACAACCCTCTGAGAAAGTTATTCCCATTTAGAGAAGGAGGGAGTTAAACAGTAGGAACTTTCCCTTTGGGGAACGATGGGGCTAAGACCAGATCAGGTCCACTGGGACCCAGAGCCCACACTTCTTAAAAGCAAGACCACTCCTGCCTCCAGGCAGTCAACAGACAAATTGCATGAGAAAGCCACGTAAAATGGGCACTCTAGTGAAAGATACAGAATTCATCTCCAACCTGTGTCCCCCTGTCTACCTCTCATCCAGCCCTACAAAACCGTCCACTGATCCTCCAAGCTCTATCTGGGGAACCTGGATTTCACCCTTCACTCTTGCTTGCAGGTCATCATTCTGGCTGGTAGATTCTATCTTCCGAACACCGTCTGCCTTCCAACTCTACCTGCAGTGTTAGCGTAGGTCTCCCCATTTCTGGTCGGAATGGATGCAGCAGCCTCCAGTCTGGCTCTCTGCCTCAGACCGTTCTCCCTGAAAGCGCATTCTCAGCACCATACTGTCTTGAGTGCTCCATCTAAAACACAACTCTGGCTGTGTCCCCTGCCCTCTGAGATGCTTCAAGTGCTACCATGATCTACAAGAGACAGTGCAGGCTCCTTAGCTGGGCTCCCAAATCAGGCTGCCGTCACACTGTTCTTCTACCCACATAGCCTCTGATGCTGCCCACATTCTTAAAAACTTGCCCAGGTAGGAAAACACCAAAGAACCAGCAGGGCCCTGCAGGGGCAGACAGCACTTCCCAGGAGGATAATTAAAGACCTTATTTATAAAGAGGCAGGAGGACATGGGGGATCACAAGGGAATGTACAAGAACCCAGAGTTAGTAGAAGCCAAGAGCTGAGCTGTTGCCTCTGCCCCACACCCAGGAGGGATAAGCATGGAGGTCAGTGCTTCTTGCAGTGTGGCTCACAGATGGATGCCAGCCCATGGACTGTTTGTTCCTGCTCCACGATCAGCCACTACAGAAGTTGAGAGTAAGCATTAAGGTTTTATGGCAATCTGGCATTGGTTGTCACATTCAAGTGCGTGTTGATTTTTTCTGATAACTTACTTCTGGTCTTACAAAAGCACTGGCCTGCAACAGAGTGGGGAAAATCAAAGCTGTTCCTTCACAATGGATAGCTTGAGAAGCTCTGGGCTAGTTCAGGCTTTCTCAGCCTAACCACGGTTGACACTTGGGCTGACTATGTCTTGGCTGTGTAGGGCGGTCCTCTGCATCCCAGGAGGACAACACCAGGACACTCCTGCGCTCCACCCACCAGATGCCAGAATACACCCCCAGTGTGATAAGCTAAAATGTCTCCAAGCATTGCTCAATGTTCTTGGGGGTGAAGTTACCCTCCACTGAGGCACATTGTTTTAGAGAATTTGGTTGAGAAACAGAAGCTGCCAGGGGCAACCTCAGAGGATAGGCAGCAGACAAAGTAGCCAAACCTCACTCTTCCCTGCCGCCATCCTTCTGATGCTGCTCTGCATGGCTGAACCAAGCTGAAAACCAGCATACATGGCACATGCAGGTCAGGCTTCCAGAGTGCAGAGCAAGGAGGAGGGGAGGAGAGTGGATCCCGAGAGACAACAGACAGTAAGTGGCTCAACCATGAGGTCAGTCACAGGCCTCTTGGTGAAAAACACGTCCCTGAAATCCTGAGGGATTTCTTTCCATCATGTAAACTAGCAACATCTCTGTTAGCAGAAAACATGAATTGCTATTTTAAGTTAAGCTGCTCCAATGCATTAAATTTAATTAAGCTCACACTCTAAAAGACAATTTGAAACTGCAACCCCAAGCACTTACCCAGGAAATAGAAAACAACTCTAAGTGGCTCCCTCTGGATTGTTTTTCTTTCTTTTTCTGTTAGTATTATTTTGTCATTGTTCATTCAGCTTAGCACTAGCACACAAATCTACAGCCGATACCGGAGGTCTACAAAATCACAGGAGCATTCTACTGTTGACTCTCAAAGCTGTTCTCCACCTTTCACCTGTGTGCCTCTGCCTGTGGGAAACTACATTTCCCAGGTTCCCTTGCATGTTCCCAGGTTTCCATGCCCTCAGGCTGCCAGGTGGAGTTGGCACTGGAGAGAGACTTGAGGGCAGGAAGAGGGGAGAAGCCAGGTATCTCTTCCACTTGTTTTGTCTGAAAGTGGTTTCTCCCTGTTAGACTTTGAGTCTCCTCTGTGATTCCAACTCCCAGGGTTCCAGCTCCTGCTAGATACATGAGGATCTTAGTCTCTGGTCATGCCATCTCCTCCTGTGTCCTTCCAGCCTTGGATGGGGTTGGGTGGGTGGCAGTGGCTCTCGGCTGTTGCTAATCTCTATGGTGTGTCACTGTCTTGCCCCCCACCCACCGCTCCTGCACTCCTCCCACCCATTGTTGACCTCTGAGCACCTCTATCATCCCTAAAATCTAAACCCTGTACTGAATTTTCTTCCCAAGTTGAAGTGCAGTGGTGTGATCTCTTGGCTCACTGCAACCTCTGCCCCCAGGGCTCAAGCGATTCTTGTGCCTCAGCCTCCCAAGTAACTGGAACTACAGGCAGGCACCACCATGCCAGGCTAATTTTTATTATTTGAGTAGAGATGGGGGTTCACCATGTTGCCCAGGGTGGTCTTGAACTCCTGAGTTCAGGCAGTCCACCTGCCTCGACCTCCCAAATGCTGGCATTACAGGTGTGAGCCACCGCGCCGGGCCTGAATTCCCTCTTTCAAAAGACCTAAAATGTTTTATTTTTTCTGACTGAATTCTGAAAGACACAAGGAGATAACCTTTACATTGTTGAGAATATTCTATTTATTAACTTATTTTCTTGCAGTTTAGGAAAAGGCGATGATCACTTCTTGTCGGCAGCAGCACATCTTGGCTGTGTATCTAGTGAAACTCCAGCTTTAGGAAACAATTTACCGCCCTCTCGGAATCCCTCATCACTCCACCAGTAAGCCAACTTGATCCCATTGCACACATGGTCCCTATTCCTTAGCATCAGCTCTTTCTCCAGCTGGTGACCTCATCTTTTAAGGCCTGATTCATGAATTACCTCTGACTTCACCAGAGGTATCTCTTCTCTCCCTTCTCCCACAACCCCAGCTACAGTCCCCTGTTAAAGCCCTTCTCAAGTCGGGGTTATGTACATCTTTCCCTTGAGGACTGGAACTGTGTCTTATGCATCCTTGTATTTCTACTGCCGATCATGACGTCTGGCCTAGAGTCAGTGCTGAGTAAGTATTTACCCTATGGTTAAGCAGTGAGTGAAAGAGTTCCATTCGCAAAATGTAAGGGCCTAAACATGTGTGAGGAATTCTTATCTAATATTCCAGGGCTAGCTAATGGTGAACTCCCAGACACTGGATGGCTCTGAGGACATCTTTCTGGAGAGGTTATTTTTCCTTTTTTTATGGGGGGTGGTGGGGATGGAGTCTTACTCTGTCTCCCAGACTGGAGTGCAATCGCATGATCTTGGCTCACTGTAACTTCTGCCACCCAGGCTCAAGCAACTGTCCTGCCTCGGCCTCCTAAGTAGCTGAGATTACAGGCATGTACCACCATACCTGGCTAGGTTTTGTATTTTTGGTAGAAATGGGATTTCACCATGTCCACCAGACTGGTCTCAAATTCCTGACCTCAGGTGATTCTCTCTCCTCAGCCTCCTGAAGTGCTAGAATTACAGGTGTGAGCCACCGCATCCAGCCTAGAGAGGTATTTTTCTATATCCTTGAGACTTACTGCAAGGATTCCTGAAAACCTTTTATGGATGTGCATATTCATATGTGCTTGGGGCATATGATTGTGTGTGTGTGCCTGTGTGTGAAATGATGTGTGTCTAAGAGGTATCATTTGTCAGCTGAATGTGTGGGTATTTGTGAGTGTGTGCCGGAGTGTAGGTGTTTACATGTATGTGGCAATAAGGGGTCCTGGTCCTAGGCAATGTTAGCCGTTGTTCTGCCCTCTTTCAACCAACCCCCTAACCCCACCTCCCCTAGAGGATCCCACATCCTCTGAAACTTCTGAGATGACTCCCTGTGTGACTCCTCCCTGCAGGCTGAGCCTCCTCTTTCCTAATGGAACAGAGTTTCCCACCCAGAAAAGGCATTTAGGCCTCAGGAATAGGAATGGGAATGGAATGGGAGGGATTCTAAGAGTTTCCATCAGGGCCTCGGGCCTCCAGGAAGAGCCTACGGGTTGACTACTGATCCCCACTCCCCACTTCTTGTGGCTCCCGTCTAGGCTACACTCTCCAGCCTCTCTTGCAGCTAAAGGGATGTGAAGGAAGTCATCTGCATGTGACCCTTTCTGGCTAAAGGGATGTGGAGGAAGTCGTCTGCACCATCTCTGGGTCAGGCCGTCAGTAGTTCAGGATGCCTTCCTCACATTCCCCTTTCTGCCAACTGGACCCTTGGGCAGGATGACAAGGCCTGGGGGGGAGGTACATACTGGGTGCCTGAGTCTCCCAGGAGGAAAGTCTCCTGATAACCTGGCACACCGCTGTGGACTGGTAGGATGGTGAATTTGACTCTGCTTGAGCCTTTACATTTTGGCAATTATTTGCAGCAGCAGTTGCCTCCCGAACTAACAGACACCTACAGGTGAAGTGAGCCTGAGGAGTTTGCTATGTGTAGGTATGTGTGTGAGAGGATGAATGTGTGTGTGTTCATGTAAGACAAAGACATTGGTTCTGGTGTCTATACAAGAAATCCTTGCCTTCCTGGAGTTGTCAACAAATACCACCTCTTGTATCTGCATAATTCCTCCAGCCTCCCCTCTGCTCCCCAGCACCATGCCTTTCTGAGTGCTCTGTCCTCTCTCCCTCCATCAGTGACGCACCATGGCTGCCTGCTGAGCCTCAGCACTAATTTGGAAAGGCCACATCAAGCTTCCCCGACTCCAGCCCACTGGCTCTCCATTCTCATTACTGACCCTTCACAGAACTACTGGCTTGCCACCCTCTCTAGCTAGCCTTGAGATCTCAGACTACATGACACGGCCTCATTAAACCAAGCCAAGCAACCCTTACTCCCAGCCTCTCGCTCTTCCTGCAAGCCCCAAAGGGACCTGTTTGCTTTCATGCATGAGCTGCAAGGAAGTAAAGGAGATGAGTATGGTTCCATCCTGCTTACAATTTATTGAGTACTTACTATGTGCTAGGAACTTGACAGGCAGAGTCAGATTCTGCACACTGACTCTGTGAGGTAGGAATAGTTATCCTCATGTCACAGATGAAGAAACTAAGGCTCAGGCAGGTAGAAACCCTGCTCAAGTTTACACAGCTGGAAAGTTGCTGAGCTGGTGTGTTGTAAGCCAGGTCTGCCAGGCAACAGAGCATGATCTTCCCTATGCTGTATTACACCAAATTGAACTGAGCAGAATCAGGATTTAGAAGGAAGCAAGTCTTGGAGCTGGGCCAACTGTTTGCCAACAATTTAAAAAGAAAAAATAACATGCGTTACTTTACAATGATAGCTAACATTTATTGAACACTTAAGTACTATACGTCAAACACTGTTCTGAGTATTTTCTATGTATTAGTTAATTTCATCTTTGTGGTAATCCTATGAAGGCGGTACTAGTATTATTACCATTGTGGATGAGAAAATCGAGGCTCTGAGACATTAAGTGACTTGGCTAAGGTCTCGCAGAGGAGGTTGGTGCTCAGCAAGACTGAACCCAGCACTTTCACATTTCCTCAATTCATGTTCATGACAACCATGGGAAGTGCATCTAATAATTGTGCTGCCCATTTTAGAGCCAGTGGTTGACTGAACTGCCCTGAGCTCACATAGCTAATTAGGGCCAGAGGTGGGACTCCAGTGAATGAGGAGGGCGGTCTGGCTACTTCAGGACACATACTCCCAGGAGTTCTGAGAGAAGTGAGGGAACCATGTGGATATCCACGGGCAGAGTTTCCAGGCAGGAAGGAGCAGCCGGTGCAGTGGCCTTGAGGTAGACACAGTGAGGAGGGTGGTGAGGCTGGAACAGAGGGATGAAAAGGGAGAGTGGTAGGAGATGAAGTCACCAAGGTAGTAGCCAGGAGCCAGGCTCTTGCAGATACGTTCACTATTGTGTTCCAACTCTGAGCATTGGCGACTGGGTGCTCGTGTTAAGGATTCTGAGCTGTGTTTAAACTCAGTGGGACGGAGTCCTCTGAAGCCTGTGTCTTATATTTGCTGTTTCTGGCCTAGGAATCAGAGTAGTTAGAATTACCAGAATTAACAGTACAAGCTGTAGACCCTACTGGTGACTAGTACCAGATGCTGGCCTTCCCTAAGCACCAGGCCCTGAGTGGTAATGGCGGAAGGCACATGTCTGCTCTTTAGAGTGGGACAATCACGGAGTTGGTGTGACTCATTGAGGGATCTAAGGATCAGAAGACTCTGATCTTCCAGCTGGGGTGAAGGACCAGAGGCCTGGGGTTGGGGACCAGGCTCTGTCCCTGCTCTTCTGCCCTTGTGGCTCCTGAGAATATGGAGCTTCCACAAATGTCCTGAGGCACCCCTGCCTTACTGGCAGTTACTTTAGCCCCTCAGCGGGTGAAGAAGCCACGTTCCTTTCAATATGCTTGAGGTTCTGAGGCAGAGCACCCCAGCCATTGCCTCAGCCTTCAGGTATACCTAGACATCCACTTCCGCAGCCCCTGGGACAGCAGGCAGGGTTGGTGTCAGCCCCTGTTGAGTTGGCCTCTAAGTGTCCTTCCTTGCTCCCATCCCCCAGCCTCTTCTCTGCAAGCAGTCAGCGAAGAGGGTTAAAACCCAGGTCAGATCCTGCCTTTCTCTGCTCAACCCTGCTGCTGCCCCCAGTGAAGCCCACCTCATGTAGTCAAAGTCCTCATGTGGCTCACAGGCCCCACGCGATCTGCACCTCGCCTCTTGGTTTTTCTCTTCTTCTATTCCCCACTCTTACTCTACAACCTGGGCTCCTTGCTGCCTCTCAAATCTACCAAACAGGCTCCTGCCTCAGGACTGTTGCAATGGCTGTTCCCTCTGCCTGGATGCTCTTCCTCTGGATATTTATATGCCAGCAGCTTTGCCTCATTCAGGTCCCTGTTCCAATATCACGTTCTCAGCAAGGCCATCCCTCATCACCCTTTTCAACACTGGCTTCCCCAAGCCTGTTACTCCACTCCAATTTTCCCCATTGCACCTTTATTGCCCAACAGACAATATTGTTGATCTATTATGATTACTGTTAATTGTCTTTCTTTCTCTCTGTCTACTAGAACATCAGCTCCCTGAGATCAGAGTTTGTTTGTTTTTGCCTTTTTTGTTCACTGATATTTTCCCAGCACCTAGAATGACACTTGGCATAAAATAGGCCCTTGAAAACATTGGTTGAACTTATAAATGAAATGAGTGTTCCATACTGCACTGCCCAGTATAGCAGTTGCATGTGGTCATTTAAATTTAACTTCAAATTAACAATAACTGACTAGAATTAAAAATTTAGTTTCTGAGTCATACCAGCCAGATTTTAAGTGCTCAGCTACATGTGGCTAGTGGCTGCTGGATTGAGCAGTGCCACTGCGCGACATTTCCATCATCACAGACAGTGCTATTGGATGGTACTGTTCTAAGAACATGCTATGGAGCCTCATCCATACATCCAGCAAGTGGTGTGAACACGGTCATCTTCTATGTGAGCTCTGATGCACCCAACAGGTGGGCCAGTCCAGGGGATGCTGCCCAGCTCTGGGGAAGCTCACGCCAAGCGATGAATTGGTCTTAGAGGCTTTGATCTAGATCTCTGTACAGCTCTCCATTCTCTCTGAGGCTTTGGATAGCTTCATCCCTCCTCTTTGACTCTTCCAGCTCTCCATGGTTCCTAGGATCTCTGGGTTCAGCATGCTCTCCCTGGGATTCTCTCAGGCCTGACCCAAGCTCATCTGCCCCCTGGAGTGTTCTCTCTGCCTTCCATACTCAGCCTGTGCCCCAGCCCCTTCCCAAGACTTGGTGCCACTGGCACAGCTGCCTCCCCTTCCCCTGAGTCCTCAAATAGGGCCAGTCCTTAGCCAGCCTGTGTCTTTGGGCCCCCTATGGTCCTCTGTTTCAATAATATGCTGGTTCCTGCTTTTCTGCTTCCCATGTTCAAGCTACTCATTACACTTGTGATGCATTTCTATTAAGAAAAATCCCTCATAGATCCAATAACAATGATAGATGTCATCGGAATACCTACTATTAGCAAGAGACACTGAAGAGGCAGCAGGGTACAATGGTTACGCACACACGCTCTGGAGCCAGACTGGGGGTTCCCATCCTGGTTTTGCACACACCAGCTGTAATGCCTTATCTTGGGCAAGTTTCTTAACCTGTTTGGGTTTTTTTCCTAGAAATATCTCCTTTCTGTAAAATGGGCATTCATAATCTCTGCCTTGTAGGGTTTGTTATGAAGATTCAAGGAGTCATGATTCATAAAGTACCTAAGTCAGTGCCTGGCAGGGTAAGCCCCACACGAGGGTCTGTATCATAAAGGAGTGGGCCATGCTTAACCCACTTAGCCCCAGGGAAATGCCTCTCTGATGGTGGAAATCCAGGCCTCGGGGATTTATGGCTGGTAAACCTCATGCAAGCTAGAAAGTGGGAGTCTCAGGCAGTGCCTGACCCTGGCTGGGCTGGTAGGGAGGCATCTTGGCTTCAACATTTGCAGCAGGGTGGGTCCCCTCCCCAGTCCCTCATAAGACTCTTGTTCAGAAGACATGTGGAAGACGCATTAGTAAAGGCCTGGCTGAGCAATGGCACAGATGACAGGAAACTAGGCCAAAGGGAGCTGAGCCCCAGCAGGCTGTGTCTCAGCTCATCTCCCAGGGTTAGGCCTTAGCTGGTAAGAGGTGAATATCACCCATTAAGAGGCCCTGTATTTTCTCCCTGACTTGGGAGGCATGGCGGATGCAGCTGCCTGGCAAAGATGTGGGAAAGTCACAGTCCAAGTGTTTGCTGGAGGCAACAGTGTCAGGTAGGGAGCGTCACCCTGCTCCATGGGGCTCCTTCAACCAGGGGATAAAGCCAGGAGGTGGAAGTCCAGGCACTGGCTCTGCACCACTGAGGTTCAAGCTTCAGTGCTGTCACTGACCAGCAGCGTGACCGTGGGCAAGCTACGTAACCACGCTGTAAGAGGAGGCCGATGATAGGGCCCCTTGCAGGGTTGCTATGAGGATTAAATGAGCCAGTCCCTGTGATCTGAACAGTGCCTTGTCCCTAGTGAGTGCTTAATTTGTGCTAGTGTTTGTGACTGAGGATAGAGAGGTGAATCCAGGCCTGAGGTTGGATATCGGCTCATTTGGGTGCACAACCAGCTCCACAGGCCAGCTGTGTGAGGTCTGGCAGTCTGTCTTGGTGCAGGCCACTGGGGCCAGCCTTCCCCCACCCCCCACCCCGATCCAGGCACTTAACTTGCTGACTCACCAGGCAAGGTGTCTGCAGCTGTTCCCAGTTCTCCTCTGCCCTCGCCATGCACAGATCCTAGGAACTCCCAGTTGAGAAGGGCCCTGAGAGCCACCTTGCTCATCAGTGCCTCCCTAACAGGCCCACCTGGCTGTCAGCACCCTCTGCTCACACACTTCCAGGGACATGCTAGGCAGTCATCCCAGCTCTGGACGACTCCGAGTGACTCACTGGGGCCATGGTCTGACAGCCTGCGACTTCCTCCCACCAGCCCAATGTGACGCCACAGCTGCCCAGAACAAGCCTGTTTCTTTCTTTTCTACATGTTGATGCTTCCCATATTGTGAGGCCACTATCTCACCCCACCTTGACTTTTTACTTCTCCAGAATTAACATTTCCATTGCTTCCAACCATTTCCTCATAGCACAGTTTCTAGTTTGCTTGCATGCTGCCCCATTTGATCATACCCGATCACATGCCAGTTTGTCTTTGGCCCTTCTCCTTGGGGGTTCTGAGCAGTCAGACCCTATGTTACTCCAATCAGACATCATACTTCTTGTGAACCCCATCCCCCTCCTGAAAGTACACTGGATTCTCTAGAAGCCACATCCCATTGGCAGGCACACTGAGCAGGCTGTCAATGGAGAGGGCCTGTGCTCTCCCAGGGCTGCTGTTCAGCCACATTGCTTAAACAGTGTCCCCACCACTGCAGGCTGAGCTAACCCAGGCAATCTCTTGAGCCCACGTAGGGCCTGCCTCTCTCCTTCTTCCTCATTCTGTGTGCGTCCTCATTCAGGTCTCTATAGATGTAGAAGTTTTCTCTGTGTTTAATTGTCCTTAGCTTCCGGCCCTCAGGGATTAGGTTGGCATATCTTAGAGGAAAGAGTATAGGCTTTGGACTCAGACAGAAATCTCTCTTTGAAGGCTAGTTCTGCCCCCGGCCAGACGTGTGACTCTAGAGCATGACTTTCCTCTCTCTGTACCTGTTTCCTCATGTGAGAATGGGAGAGTAATACCAGCTTTCTGTGGTGAGTGTGAGAAATCAAGCACCATAGATAGGAGTAAACATGTCTGCTCCTTTCCTGGGCCATGTGGCACCACAATGATGATGACTACAATGATGCTAGTTGTCATTTATCTCCTGGAGAAGCTGAGAGGAGCCAGCCCAACAACAACTTATCACTTACAGAAAAAATGCAGAAGGTGTCAGATCAATTATACCTTGTTGTAAACATAGACGTGTGTGAAATGAAGATTCCCCGCCAGCTGTGCCCAAGACATGCTAGAACAACCAGCAGACACCAAGTAAACACCAACAAATGATGAACCTGATCGGACCATTTGCCCCAGTTGGCAGATCCATAATTTCCTGGGGGCATCACCTGGAGCAAAGCCAGCACCAGCCTCCTTGAAAACGCTATGGCATGCTCTCTTTGGCAGCACCTCCACTAAAACTGGAACCATGCAGAGGTTAGCATGCTCCCCGCAGAAGGATGATAGCACATTTGTGAAGCGTTTTATGCAATTCTGATAGATGCCACAACTTGCGTGAACCTTGTGTGATTCCACTTACATAAAGAACCTAGAGTAGTCAAATTCATAGAGACAGAAAGTGGCTCAGTGGCTGCTGGGCACTAGCAGGAGGGAGGAATAGGAAATTCTTATTTAATGAGTCCACAGTTTTAGTTTGGGATGATAGAAACATTCTAAAATGGATGATGATGGTGGCTGCAAAACAGTATGATGTGTTTACTGCCAGCAAACTGGACACGTGAATGTGGTTAAAATGGTAAATGTTATGTATCTTTTACAATAAACAATGGCAATGAAACATTGCAAAGCCAATTCTACCAGGTGAGCAGGAAGAGGAGAGGTTGTTGGAAATAGCCGAGTCACTTCAGGGAGGCTGGTGAGCATCCGGGTGGCAGTCACCATCGGCAGGGGCTTCTTGGTTCTGTTGTCAGTGGGCTTGGGTGACCCTGTCAGATCTGGGGAAGGAGATAGCCTTTGGGGAGGGGTAGAAAGACCCCCTGCCCATCTGTTTGCTATTCTACATGTGCCCCAGTGGGTGAAGAATAGGGCAACTCCAGAGCAGAAGTCGCGTATCAAATGCCTGGGAAGAGGTTGCTGAAGATAGAGCAAGGTGGTTGACAACCCCTGGGCTTGGGTTCCAACCACGCTCTGGCGCTGACTAGCTGTGTGATCCGAGGCAGGGTCCCTACCCTGTGCCTCAGTTCAGTAGGACCACTAGCACCTACTGTGTAGGAATGCTGTCAGGACGAAACAAGGTAAAGTGTGTTAAATGCTAGGGGTGCCTGGCAATAAATGAAAATGGTAAACACTGGGTTTTGTTTCAGTGACAATGGTGAAGTCAACAGTAACCCTTTGTCCTGGGTTACTTGTATTGCTTAACAGAATACCACAGACTAATTTATGTTTTTAAAAAAACAACAACAGAATTTATTTTCTTGCCATTCTAGAGGCTGGAAGCCCAAGATGAAGGTGCCAGCATCTGGTCTGACGAGGGCCTTCTTTCTGTGTCCTCACATGGCAGCAGGTGGGAGGGCAAGAGAGAGACAGACAGCTCCCCCTGCAGCCACAAGCCCTCATGACTCATCACCCCTTACAGGCCCACTTCATCCTATCATTGGGGATTAGGCGCTAACCTATGAATCTTGAAGAGGATACAAACATTCAAACCATTGCACCCTTCTTAAAGCAAATCTGGTAAAATGAAGCACTCCATCATTTCATGGAGGGGTATTGGTGCCCACCTTTTCCTTCTATTATAGCCCTCTCCCTCTGTTAGGTCAGAAGCCGTATCAGAAGAAGAAACCTGTATCAAGCCCCAGGGTGAATCTGTGCTCTAGTGAAGAAGGTTTACTGACTGCACCATGCTAGGTGAGTCACTGCCCATCTTTGAGCCTCACCCTCACTCACAGCTTTTTCACCTGCAAAATGGGTTAGTAACAGCAATCATAGGGTGTCTTTTTGAAAATTAAGTACAATGATATTTTTTTAGTACAGAGTATGCTGCTTAGAGAATGTTTATGTAATAGAAAGTAGCCATGATGATGTTTGTATTTGGTATTTGAAGATCAGTTTGAAATGTTGGCCCCACCATCTGCTAGCTGAGCAATCTTAAGGAGATTTCGCTCCCCTGAATCTCAGCCTCCTCATCTGTCAAATGAGAATGATAACGCTACCACCTCCCCCATAGGACCGCTGGGAAAACCTGCTAAGACACGCATCTGCTTGGACGCAGTATGTAAGTGGTGGGGCATTCACAAATGCGAGGTGTCCATTTTTTACAATGGGACAGCCAGCACTTTTGCATGAATGAGTGATGGAGAAACTTACTGACATTGCCTTGGGGGCTGCTCCAAGCTGCATACCTGGAGGCAGACCCCCATGAGAGACTCGCTGGGCACCCAGTTGCTGAGTTGCTGCATCATCCTGCCTGCCACCTCACCCCAAGGAGAGGTGCCCTTTCCACCCAGCGGTCAGGAGGAGCCTACTCAGCACTTCTCTGGGCTGTGTTTCTGCTGATCCTCCCCAGATACCTCTGTCTCTAACAAGCAGGCTGGCCAGGAAGGAACTAATTAAGGGTGGGGAGAGTGCTGGCCTTTAGACGGAGGTCTCAGGTGGGCAGCCTCACTCTGTCCAGCCAACAGGAAGGCCCTGAAGCACTCCTGACGCTGGAGTCAGCAGGAGGGAGGATAGGGGAGCAGAGCCGTCCTCACCCACCAGCCATCCTCATGTCCAGGGTGGAGGACGAGGCTCTAATGCCCACTCCGTCACGACTTTGTTCAGCCTTGGGCAAGTCCCTTTCCTTCTCTGTGCTTCCACGTTCACTTTTAACATTTTAGAATTTTGCAAGACCATCACTGGAAGAGGGGTGATGGGAGCAAGAGGGAGGCAGGAGGGGGGGATGGGACACTGGGGCTGTGGGATTAGGGGTAGCAGCAGGTCCCCAACCCTAAAAGCACACAGGAGTTAGCATCAAAGTGACCTGGGCTCTGGGCTCAAATCCCATCTTCACAATTACTCCATTACTTAACTTTCCATAGCTTTTGTCTTCTTTTTTGTAAAAGCAGTTTGCAAACCCAATTTGCAGAATTAAATAAGGATTAGAAGTAACGTACGCCAAGCACTGACATTCAACATATACTCAATAAATCACGTATGTATCTAGTGAATGCTTACATACTTTATTATTGTCTATCCTCTGTCTATTTATCTTTCCATCATCTCTTTTATAGGCAACACGAACACCATCCATTTCACCCGCCTCACAGCAGGACCTCTCCTGGTGGCAGATGATGAGCCACCTGAGGGCACAGGTAGTTTTAGGGGTTGGAGTCTCTGCCAGATGGGCAGAGGAGCCTTCCTATGGGATCTATTCATTAGCTGGGAGCTTGAAGGTGGAGTTGGCATAGCCTAGAGGTGCACCATCCTGGTTTTGCCTGGGAATTACTAAAAGCAGCAGTGTAATTATCCTCCTTCCTCTGTCCTGCCCCAAGTCTGGGAGCAGCCAGCTCCTGTGGGGACAATGAACACAGAACAGAGCCACTAATTGCACACCAGGGTCCCTGGAGGATGGCCATATGGGCCTTCATCTTCTTAATGTGGAAGTAATCATGTAAGTAAATCACGTATGAGTAAATCACAGACCTACTCTCATCTGTAATTTTCTGGGAGTCTCTCCAGCACTGTTTATTGGGGTGCATGGGTCTGAAGCCCCAGGAATTGGCTCTCTCGCCTCCCTCTCCAGGTCCAGCTGGCAAGAAGCCACACTGGATGGCAGTTGGGAGTGAGGCTGATAAGTCATCCCTGCTCTGCTGGGGCACATGCAGGTGTGGTGGAGGGTGAAGTCCAACCAGGCACAGCAGGAGTAGTGGGGCTGTGTGACCGTGCATCCACCGGCCAGTGTGTGAGTGTAGATACATATGTGAGTGTGACCGTGCATCCGCTGGCCACTGTGTGTAGATACATATGTGATATGACCATGCATCCGCCGGCCAGCGTGTGTGTGTAGATACATACGTGAGTGTGACTGTGCATCCACCGGCCAGTGTGTGAGTGTAGATACATATGTGAGTGTGACCGTGCATCCGCTGGCCAGTGTGTGTAGATACATATGTGATATGACCATGCATCCGCCGGCCAGCGTGTGTGTGTAGATACATACATGAGTGTGACTGTGCATCCACTGGCCAGCGTGTGTGTGTGTAGATACATACGTGAGTGTGACCATGCATCCACTGGCCAGCGTGGAAGCAGCCCTGTGTTTGTGGGTGAGGAAGACGACTGCGCTGAGGCTGTGAGTACCTGTGAACATACACGGGCGGGTCCTTACAGAGGCTACGTGGCCCTGTGGGGTCTGGCCCCACTGCCTCTGTCCCAGCTCGCCCACCCTGCCCTGCACTCACTCTGCTCCAGCCCCCCTGGCCTCCTTGTTGCTCCTCAGAAGCACTCCAGCCATGGAGGCTTTGCCCTGGCCTTTCCCTCTGCCTGGAAGGCCCTTTCCACAGACCTCAGTTCGTCTCCCCTTCAAGTCTGCTCACATCCCACCTTCTCAGTGAGGCCTGCCCTGGATACCCTAGCTAACAGTACAATGTACGCACCGCCCCAGCACCCTGCCACGTCTTGCCTGTGGCTTCTGTTGTGTGTGGCGGTCACTGCCTCCCAGCACCCATATCATTTACTCATTTGCCATGCCTGTTGCCCGTTTTCCTCTCATAAGGACCAGGATGGTGGGTGTTTTGTTGATTGATGTGTCCTAAACACCCGGAACGGGAGGATTTCTTTGCTGGCATAGCTGCCTCAGGCCTCGCATCTGCATGTAACATGGGGAGGAGACAGAAGCCATCAGGTCACGGGGCTGCTGGGCAGGCTCAGTGGTCGGATACCTGAAAGTGCTGACAGCAGCGCCTGGCACACTGCTCAGTAGCTGTGAGCCCTTGTTATCATGCGGTGCTGCAGCCTGGAAGCGAAGCCTGCATGAGTGATCCATGGAAGGGTCTGGTACAGCCCAGCTCCTGACAAATGCTACCTGCCCCACTGTCACCCCATCCCTGACAAATTCATAGGAAGAAAAGTTCTCTGATCTTCCCCAGTCAAGGAACTCATATTTTGGGGATACCTTTGGGATATGAAATTATTTATCAGCAAATTTATATGAGTTTTGTTTTTTAAATCAAGGCAAGAGGCAAGCAAGGCCCCATCCCTGCCTAGCCTGAGGCTGCACAGCGCCGGGGTCCCATAGGTGGTTAAGAGAGCGTGACTGACAAGTACATCCTCTGAGGGGTGTGAGAGCGGCTCAGACCTGGAGCTCTGGCCCGAGTCTCCAGCCCAGAGCCTTCTCCCAGCTCTGCAGCCCCCAGCAGGCTATGAGACGGGGACAAGTCCCTTCTCTGGGTCTCTGCTTTTCACTGACACAGTGAGGCATTTCTTAGGTAATTTCCAGACTCATTCACTCATCCAGGAAATGTGTGTGGAGCTTATGTGACAGGCAGTGCTCTAGGTATCTGTGGGGACAGCAGTGACCACCGCTGATATGACTCCCTGCCTTGTGGAGTTGACATTCTCTGTGGGAACAGAGCAAACATAAACATAATTAGTAACCGATTTAGTATGTTAGAAAGTGGACTGTGCTATGGAAAAAAGAACAAGCAGGTAAAAGAGAAAAAGAAAGTGTTGACGTGAAGGTGGAATGGCTCATCTTTAAGAGGGTGGTCAGGCATCACCTCATTGAGCAGGTGACCTTTGAGGTGAGGGACATCTTACATCCCAGGAACCTAAGAAGGTCAATGATTCCCAGCACTGCCGTATTCCAGAGAGCGCCGTTTGGGGTCTCTGGAGCCCCATCTCTTCTTTTTTTCCATCTCTGTGCACACTGACCCCATGCCACCCAGTGGGTGATGGGACTGGAAGACAGATCAGCCATATTTGCAACAGTGGTGAGTGATTTACCGGTGCCTTTATTCATACTCTGATATTTCATGGCTCCTGCGGCTTTGATGGGATAAATACGACCTCTTATTCTCCACTTTGCTCAAGACGCAAGGTCAACAGCCCAGCTGTGATCTATCTGCCATTCCCTCTGCTGTATGTCCCCAAGCCAGGGGATCCCGTGACTGTCTGAGATTCACGGCACTGCCCTCCAGCTACACACACCTGCCTGCCACTCAGCACTGGGCCTGGGCCTGGCTGGGCGGGCGGGGCAGTGGCTGCTGCAGCTCTGGGGGGACGATGGCTCATGAAGGGCAAACGCCGAGCCATAAATCTCTCTCTTCCCCAAGCCTGTGCTGTCTCTAGGGCTGGACCACGACCCAGTTTCCTTTCAGTCTGGGAGGAGACAGCAGTGGGAGGCAGAGCAGCCATGGTTCAAATGGCAAGTTATAAATTAGAACACTCCAGGACATGGCCATCATCTTTCCAGCATGGGGAAGGGGTGGAAGGCATACATCAGCCTGCCTGCCTCCGATGGAATCCCCCAGGCCCTTGAAGCAGCTGAGGCTCCCTTCTGCCTTCAAAGCAGCTGTGGCTTTGTCAGACATCACCAGCACTGCTGGAAGTTCTTCCACTTGTCTAGCTGAGAGCCCTCCCCTCCTGAAGAGCCTGTCTGCTTCCTCTTGCTCCTCATTATGTGCAGGTGGGTGGCATGGGTGGGTCTGGTTCAGTCTCCCCCATTTCTATGTGGTAGTTCTGAGTGCCAGTGGGCTGATGGTTCTGGAGTTGTTAGTAGATTGGGCAACCGAGGAGGGGACAGGGTTGAAGGAAATGGGCTCTCTGGCTTCTATTTTGAAGACATTATCTGTGACTCCAAGACACTCACCTCACCCCCACAATCCTAACTCATGTCCTGGGAGGAAGAGGAACAGTCAGGAACTCTTTGGAGCACAACAGACCTGGGTTTGAATCTGGCTCTGCCACTTTCTAGCTGGGAGGCGACAGGCAGCTTCCCTACCCTCTCTTCTCCCCGCGATCCCTAACCTAGGAAAGAATCATAACCCCTGCCTCCCGGGAAGCTGCGAAGGTGCCCAGTGCAGTGGGGCGCAGACAGGGGGCACTCAGAAGCTAACTGTGCACTGTGGAGACCTCAAGGTACTGCAGACCCTGCAGCCAGCCTGCCTGGCTTCAAGTCCCAGCTGGAACGCCTCGGGCAGGCTTCTTTACCCAGGCTGGGCCTGAGTTTTCCCCTCTGTAAAATCAAGATAATAACTGCACTTTTTTTTGTCAGGATGTTGAAATAATTAAATGAGCTAATAAACAGAAACCATGTAGAACAGTACCTGGCATGGAATAATTTCTCAGAAAGGTTAGCTCTTATTATCTTTATTGGAAGAGAAACCATTTGCATGTACTTAGCATTTTTGACCTAATTCTATCCATTGGTTTTGTGATTTATAACTCATTTATTTCCAATCAAAGAAATGAAATGGCTTGAAACATAAAAACATATAAAATGGGACAAGCAAAATTGGTTACTGTTTTATTGAAGATTGAAAATCAGTAACAAGGCTTGAATGAGAAGCGTGGCCCCCAGGAGGGGCCACTGTTATAAGCCCCACATGACCACAAAGCTGAACACAGCCCTGGGCCACTCTCTTTTGGAAACAGCCTAGGGATGAGGCAGCAAGATGGGGGGAGTGGCTTTGCTGGGGTACTCTGTTTGGAGTTTGCACCATTGGAGGCTAGGGAGGGCTGAGGCTGCCTTCAAATGGGAGGCACACTCAGCTACAGAGGAGCTTCTTCCGTCCACTTTGGCCTGGGCAGGCCATATTCGGTGTACTGCCATTGCTGGACCCCACAACCGCAGAAAGACGTCACAAACCCTGCACATATCTGAGGCAAGGTACCAGAGACCCACCCAAGGCAACTTCCTGCTCCAGAGACAGACAAACATGCCAGCCTTTCCCTGCAATGCCTCCTGTGCCTCTTCACTGATTGAGGTTTTTTTGTTTTTTTGTTATTTTTTTTTTTTTAATTTTTTGAGATGGAGTCTTGCTCTGTCACTTAGGCTGGAGTGCAATGGCATGATCTTGGCTCACTGCAACCTCCACCTCCCAAGTTCAAGTGATTATCCTGCCTCAGTTTCCTGAGTAGCTGGGATTACAGGCATGCACCACCATGTCCAGCTAAGTTTTGTATTTTTAGCTGAGATGGGGTTTTAACATGTTGACCAGGCTAGTCTCAAACTCCTGACCTCAGGTGATACACCCACCTCAGCCTCCCAAAGTGCTGGGATTACAGGCGTGAGCCACCATGCCTGGCCTGAGTTCCTACTTGACCTTCTGGGTCACCTCTTCCCGGAAGCCTTCCCGGCTTCCCCAGACTCGGTCAGTTCCCCAGGACCTGCTCTAGCATATGCTTGCCCAGCATTTATCGCAGCTGTAGCTACGGTATCAGTGAAGAGCCCCCAGCATAGTTGTTTAGCGTTTGTCTCCCTGGGAGATGTGAGTTACAGGAGGACAGAAATGTCTTGTTCATAGCTGCCCTTCCCATGTGCGGCCCAGACTTGAGTCGTAAATTTAAACACCTCTTAAACGACTAAAGGAAAAGGCAAGATAGAGGAAGGCAGGGAGGGAGAATGTTGAATCTGAACAAATAGCATTGGGTGAACTATAAGAATTATGTTCAAAAAATAAAATTAGTTTCATGCCTAATAAAGATAAAGGCAGATTCTGAAGATCAGAGGTAGAGGGACACAGATTTGAGGGCCTGCAATGAGGTATAACTTTTGTTTGTTTTAAGACAGAGTCTTGCTTCTTCTCCCAGGCTGGAGTGCAGTGGTGCAATATCAGTTCACTGCAACCTCCGCCTCCCAGGTTCAAGAGATTCTTCTGCCTCAGCCTCCCCAGTAGCTGGGATTACAGGCATGTGCCAGCATGCTTGGCTAATTTTTGTATTTTTAGTAAAGACAGGGTTTCACCATGTTGGCCAGGCCGGTATTAAACTCCTGACTTCAAGTGATCCACCTGCCTCAGCCTCCCAAAGTGCTGGCATTACAGGCGTGAGCCACCACAGCCGGCAAATGAGGCATGACTTTTTAGCCAGTGGCACCCAACAGTGGCGGGGGTTTTCTTGTCTCTGGAAGTTATTCCTGCATGAGGAGGCCAGCCAACATCCCAAGGGGGTGGTGGGAATGAGGGATGATGGGTGGGTGGGGTGGTGGGTACCACAAGGATTCACAGAAAGGAGGGGGTTGACCTGGATGAACTTGAACTGACCTTCTCTTCCTCTGGACTTCCTTTGGTCTAGAGTAGCAAGAACTAGGCCCATTTTAAAGACAGAAGAACCAAGTCCAAGACAGTTGCAATAAATAAGCAGCTGGACTGGTCCCAAGGACTTTGGCTCTACCTTTCCTCTCCCTGACTCTCCCAAGTGTTTGGCAATGGGTCCACACAGAGGAACTGGGCTTTGAGGTCACCTCATGACCCTGCCTGGCCCCTTCCTCCTTCTCTTGCTAGGGTGTCCACTGCACTCTTCCTCGGATCAGCATCCACTGTTTGCCGGTCCCAGGAAAAAACCCACTTTGCCATCTCCCAGGTTTCTGCCCATTAAACATGCAAATAAATCCATCTTTAATGGTGGAATTCCCAGCCCTCTGAACTGTAAATGAAGCATTTTTAAACAGCATTCTGTTCTTAGGCCTATTCTAGGCAGGGTAGGGAAGAATAGGGCTTGGATCTAAACCCAGGCAATCCTGCTTTCCTGGCGTAGGAGAAGCAGCCCCCAACCCACTCTCTTTTGCTGCAGGATGGAAGCTTGCTTCCAGCCCCCTGCCCCTGAGGGAAGAGACTGCTGAGCACCAGCCAAGCCAACCCAGGAATCTTCAAAGCCTCCCTCTTCCACTCAGACCTTTTTCCTAGCAACAATCAAAGCTTGAAGGAGGAGAGCAAAGCAGCCTTGGGAAGCAGCCCTTGGCACTGGCTCACACGCGGTGGCATTTTGACGGGTGGTAAAAATATCTTTCTGGTGTTCAGTGCCGGCTGCCGCTACCATCTCAGCTTCCAAGATCCTGTCTCCAGGTCCAGTGCCTCAGCAGCCTCCCCACCTGTCCACGCACACCTCAGGAGTCAGAGCACAGGTCACCGAGCCCCTGACCAAGGGCCACATTCACACCCTGCAACTGCCACCTTCATTACCAGGGCCAGACACCAGCAAAAACTGCACTTCTGAGCCACTAGAGTAGGTGATTTATTGTCAGAAATGCTGTGGCACACACCTAATGAGCTAATTAAACAAGCACATAAGTAATTACTCTTTATCAGAGTACAAGGCTGTGGGGTAGAGGGGTGGGGGATGCTGACAGAGGAGCTGGGTCAGTGACAATGTAAGATGCTCTGCTTTGCAGACAGAGATCCAAAACTCCTCTCCACCCAAAAGGCTGTGAGTTGGGCCTCAGTGAGTTTCCTGGGCCAGGCAGACATAGACCCCAGGATTCTGCCAGAAAAATCATCACAACATGCTGCTTTGTTCCTTACCTAAGTACATCCTGCTCCGACTCACAGGCCCACACCCTAATCTCCTCCTGCCCCAAGTGGGAGAGAAAGAAGGGGTTCTTCTCCCATTTTATGGATGTGAACATTCAGATACAGCTAAAACCCTGGAGCCACCCCGTAACTGGTCTCCCTGATGCCTTCCCGGCCCACTGTGGCATATTCTCCAGGCAGCCCCAGAATCTTCTGAATCACATCATGCCAGTCTCCTGCTTTCAAATCTCCCAGTGCCAGGCCCAGTGATTTCCATCTCATTCGGGATAAAATCAAGGGCTCATGATGGCGAGCAAGGGCGTACGTAATCCAACCCTGTGCAGCCCTTTCACTCATTGGCTGCCACTCTTCCTCCAGAGGCCCTGGAGTCCTTTCCACTTCTCCAACAGGATAAATGCATCCCTACCCCAGGCCCTTTGTATGTACTGTTCCCCCTACCTGACTCTTTCATTCCTTTCAGGTCTCCACTCCAATGGCACTCCTTAACAGAGGCGATTCCTGACCACCAGTATAAAACCATAGCCCTCTGGTCTCGGTCTCCTTATACTGCTTATTGTTCTTCCTCGTGTACATTTTGAATTTTTCATCTCTCCCCCCGATGAGAATGTAAGCTCCTTGATGTTCAAGGCCACCCGTTCTCTTTCCTCTTCCAACGTCTACATTCCTATCACTTTCCTAGGCAAGAGCTGTGCCTGTCTTTTCTCAATCCTGAGCTCTTGACCAGACAATAAAATATTTGTTGACTGAATAAATGAGTATCTGGTTCCAAATACAGAGTTTTCCTCACCCCAGGTCATGCCTCCCCCTCAGAACTTCTCACCAGCAACAGGAGGGAGCCTAAAGTCAGGTCAGCACGGGCTCCAAGCTCAGGCTCCACCACCTCCAAGCTGTGAGGGCTTGCAAGTCACGCCACCTCCCTATGGCTCAGAGTCCTCATCTGTCAAGTGGCAGTAATGGATCACACCTCATAGGGTTAGCGTGAGTCCAAATAAGAGAACGTGCAGAACGTCTTTAGAACACTGCCTAGTGTGCAATAAGGGCTCAGAGACATAGCTACTGTGTGTGACATTCGAGGCCATCTACACCCTGCCCTCTCCCAACCTCTGCTTTCCTATCATTGTCCTAGACCGGTGATTCTCAAAGTAAGTTCCCCAGACCAGCAGCATCAGCATTTCGGAGAGAATGTATTAGAAATGCAGATTCTCAGGCTCCACTCGGTACCTACCAAATTACAAACTCAGGGGGCAGGGTTCTGCACTTGTGTGTTCACGAGCTTGCCAGGTGATTCTTATGCATCCTCAGGTTTGAGAACCACTGCCCTATAGGGGGGCTTTCTGCTAGGAAAGTCAAGTGTTGCAAATTATGACTGGTCCTGTTTCTTTATTGACCTGTGATAAAGCAGCACCTCCACAGCCTTTCATGGCTTGATGCTGAGTGCAGTACATTCCCTGCACCTTGACTTTGGGCTTGGCCACATAACTTGCTGTGGCCAGCAGGATTCAGCAGATGTGATACCAACAGAAGCTTCACATTTGTTTCTGTGGCTGGGCTTGCCTTCCTGCATTTCTGCTGTCACCATGAGAAGAACATACCTGGAAAACCACTACTCCTCCCCTGGGGCTCCAGAATGAGACACATAGAGAAGACTGAAATCAGAACTGCAGCCTGAAGCTGAGTGCAGTCGCACTCAGCCCAGAGGTCAGACCAGTTCAACTCCAGCCAACCTGCAGAGCTATGACTAAGGAAATTCAATATTCCTGGTTGTAGGCCACCTAGAGTTTGAGGTTCTTTGTTACGCAACATGTTTGTGATGGCAGCTGACAAGCACACCAGGGAGCCTCACAGGCCTTTGACGGGGCCTAATCATTCCTGCCTCTGTCTCTCTCTTCATTGGTTTCACCTAAAACAGCTACCGCCACTGCCCACCGCCCCTACCCTACGCTACCTCCTTCCTTCCACATCCCACCTTAACCCCAGGACACAGCTTACATTCCACTGTACCTGTTCTCATTGCCCCCCAGAATATGCTCCTCTTAAGCCAGGTAGTTAGCTCATGGAAAAGCTCAAGTGGATTAATTTCACCAAGCAATTCATTTACGTTTTAACCTTTTAGGGGGCTAATTGCTAAACTGAGAAATTCCTTCACTTGGTGCCATCACTGACTAATGACCTAGTGCAAAGGTTTGATGTTTAACAGATCTCTTCCATGCTTCATTTCCTGCGGCTCACCTCCTTTATGATGCAGTCGGAGTTTATCTACACATCTAGATCAGCACTCCCACACACAGCATCAGCCCCACAGCCACAGAACACAGTGGAGCCCACCCCTGCTGGAAATAGCCCTCCTTTGTAAAGAGTTAACGAGCTTGTTCATCCACAGTGCCCGGCTGTCACCCTGGGGTGGCCCATCACATCCTGTGGTTTTGTGCCATTCTTTCCACACCGCCCCAACTTCTGAGACCCTGAAGATGATGGACATTAATTTGACTTCTTGTCGTGATCCCTTCTGTCACGCACAGGGTGCCCACTCCCATCACACACACTCATGCCAGACGATAGGCCTAATTGGTAAGAGGTTAGCTTTTCTCTTTGCTTTGCCCTGTGTCTCCAGAGATGAGAAAAGAACACTCACAGAGAGGCAGGAAAGCAGCCCCATCAGCTTCCTCTCCAGGCTGGCCTCAGCCACAAACTGGCTACTGGTTGCTGGGGCTGTGTGGGCAGGTGCCGAGAAATGCGCACAGCAGTGATGCTTTCGCCCATGCAGCTCTGTGGTGGTCTATGCCTCCCCAACATCCATTCCCCACTTCTAACTTCATGGTAGAACGTCGATTTTATCTACTGGGGAGCAACGTGCCCAAACAGGCAATTGCCTTCCTCAGCCTCCAACGTGCATTGGGGGAAATACAATGAGCTAGCAGCAAAAGTCAGTGAGTGGGATTCTTTAGAGGGGTCGGTGCCTGTCTTAGTTTGGGTTTCCCAGAAGCAGACCCTGAGACAAGGATTTGAGGACAAGTAGTTTATTTGGGAGGTGGGCTCAGGAAGCTGTGGTAAGGAAGTGTGGAAGGAAGTCCACATAGGGCATTTTGCTAAGCAAGTTAGCACTGTGGGCAATTGGGGCACACCCCTACTGGGAGCCAGTGTAGGCCATGTCTCTGCCTTTCTCCGTGGGGGAGGAAGCTGGGGTATTAATCCTCCTACTCTGTTAAAGGCTAACAGCTGAACCCAGGGTTGGCAACACCCTTGTGGGTGGGCCACACCAGAGAAAGTCCCCGTGTTGAGAATGTGAGCAAGAGAAGGAGCAGTGAGCCACACATTAAGAATAATGCAATTGGCCTGCCTTGGTCCCTGACTGCGTGGAGCTCCCACACCAGCTCTGAACTACCTCCTTTGACAGAATTATGAACTCACAAAGTATCTGGCAGGTCTCAATCTACTTAGAAGCTTATTTTGCCAAGGTTAAGGACATGCCCATGACGCAGCCCCAGGAGGTCCTGATGACACATGCCCGAGGTAGTCCAGGTACAGCTTGCTTTTATACATTTTAGGGAGACATAATACATCAATCAAAACATGTAACATGTACGTTGGCTCAAACAGGAAAGACAGGAGGTGAGTTGCTTCAAGGTAATAGGTAGATTTAAAGATGTTCTGATTGGCAATTGGTTGCGTTATTATCAATAGAAAGACGTGTCTAGGTAACAATAAGGGGTTACTGAGACCAAGGTTTTATCATGCAGATGAAGCCTCCAGGTAGCAGGATTCAGAGAAAATAGATTGCAAAAAACAGACATAAAGAGTCTGTTCTATCAGTAATTCCAAAAGGGAGGAGGGTAGAATGAGGCACGTGTGCCTCCTCATTCCCATGATGGCCAAGTTTTTTCAGGCTAACTCGGCAATGCCCTTGACTGAGTGGAGGGGGTTCATTCAATTGGTTGGGGGAACTTAGAATTTTATTTTCAGTTTTCAGAATGACAGAAATAACCCCCAAATTTGGAAATGTCAGATCTCTGTCTCTAGAAGCACTTAACACTTTATGAAGATGTTCTTTCATGCTGTGTCATCTCTTTCCAATTTTATGACAACCTGGTGAGGTAGAGAGCGTAGTTATCATTACCCCCATTTAGCAGGTGAGAAGCCTGAGATTCAGACAAGTGAAGAGAAGGAAGAGCAGCAGAGCCCATGTCTGGAGCCCCTAATTCCATCTTTCTTATAGTAATCACTCAGACTCGCTGAGGGGTAAAAAAATGGCTCCAGCAACTGAAATGCACATGGTGTTTTTGTTTCCAAAGTGTTTCTACATATGTTATCTCTTTGGAGATAACCCCACAGAGATTTTTTATTCCAATGTTAGATGAAACAAATCTCAAAAAGATGAGTAGTACATGGGAGAGCTGGGATTGAACCCAGGCCTTCTGGCTTCTTCCCTCACTAGCAGTTTAGAGACCAATCCCCTAGCTGTGGATTTACAGAAACTCTGTCTACCAGTGCCGTCCAAACCCCTAATTTCACTGGGCATGATGCTGAAAGCATGTCAGAATCACTGGGAGAGCTTTAAAAACATAAATATCCAGGCACCAACCCAAGCTGACTCAGAATCCCTTTTTTGGTGGGGGGATGCAACTCCTCAAGGGGTTCCAAAACACAGTCAGGGTTGGGAAACAGGGGTGGCAGGAAGTCCTGGGCTCAGGGTCAGAATGCCTGAGTTCCATACCTTCCCCACCCCTGGTCTGACCTGGGCTGTTAATGAGGCTGAATAGAGCTGGGTTCTGTGAAAATGCCTGGGGAAGTTCAGCTACGAGATAAGCGTTCAGTGCTGTTCTGACGGCCACCACCACAGGATCGTCCCCAAATCCCAGACACTCCTCCAGGCTTAACCCCGTCCCTCTGTAAGTCTTTTTTTTTTTGGTGTTTTCCTGGTATAGAATAAACAATATCCCCACTCCCATCTCCAAACTAACCAAACGTATGTAAAGTTAACTGGGCTGGTTCTCTTGTTATCTCTTACTGGAGGGGGAAAAAAGCCTCATTTCAGAAGAGAGGAAGACCGGATACATGCTGTAATCTCTTTATTCCTGCTAATTAATTTTTATCTTTGGAGCTCTCTCCAGCCACAGCTTTTAGAGATTGAGAAGGGAATAACGTTCGGAGAAATTAGTCACCTCTGAACAGATGCTCTGAAGTATTTTGAATCCCAGTGGTGTTACCTTCTTGAGGACAGTGAGAGGGGCAGGATGTGGAGACAGTAATGTGATTTGAGATGCTCTAAGAAGGTGCCCTGAAAAACATCTCCCCTGTGCACAAGCCTGCTGTGGTTTTAAAACTCCACCATTAAAGATTCACTCCTTTGGGTCTTTCAGAGCTCCCAATTGAAGTGTAAATATTTCTGAAAGTGGTTAGACCATATACCTTGATCCCTTAAAGCCTCATCAGATCATTTCCCAAGTTTACAGCTGTGTTGATTTTGAAAAACAGAGACACAAAGGCAAGCTGGGGAACAGGGACTAGAAGAGGGGTCCAAGAAGAAAAAATGGGCAGGCTCCTCATGATCACAAGCACTGTCGTGTAACCAGTATGCCACTGTTGACTATGAAGGACACGCTTTCAAATACATGAGCTCATTCAATCCTCACAACAACAATCCTATGAAATATGCAGAAAGGAATCTCTGTTCTCATTTTACAGATGAGAAAACAAAGATGGGGAGCAGTAAGGTGATGTTCCCATGGACCCAGGACGGGCAAGTGATGGAGTTGTGTGGATGTGCTACCTGCCTTCCTACCTTCTCCATATTACTGATGGTGCATTGTGCCTAACGTGGAAAA
The DNA here is from genome assembly GCF_001604975.1 of Cebus imitator. Taxonomy (NCBI): domain Eukaryota; kingdom Metazoa; phylum Chordata; class Mammalia; order Primates; family Cebidae; genus Cebus; species Cebus imitator. The sequence goes on along the minus strand of NW_016107766.1, from coordinate 876,509 downwards.
CAAAAACAAGCAAACAAAAACAAGCCCTACATTTCCCAGCCTCCTTTGCAGAAATGTGTGCCCAATGACATTCAAGCAGAAGTTACTGGGTGGAGATTCTGAGAAACTCCCCATTGTGCCTTCTTGCCCTTCTTCTTTTCATCTTTCCTACTGCATAAAATAGAGATGAGATCACTGGCGCTCCAGCAACCATTTTGTACTATTAAGTGGCCTTACGGACAGAAACTGTGTGCTGAGGACGGCAGGACAGAAAGACAGAAGGAATTGGGCCCCTGATGACCATGCTACTCAGAAAACCAGACCTAAATTCTCTTCCACTGGACTTCTTTTACATGAGAGGTTATAAACCCTTATGAGTTTAAGCCATATGAATTGAGTTTTCTGTTCCCCCTAATCACCACACTTCTGACTCCAGAGTCACTTTTTTCTGTGGTGCCTCTAGCAACTTTGTCACTTCGCAGTGGCTTACCTGGTGAGATGTAACCCAGAAATCCTCATCTTGCCCACTGATCACCTGGAGGCTCCCAGGTGGTAGAGCGGAACCAAGCTTCTCACTGGCATCCCCGTTTCCCCAACATTGCTGGAACTTAGAAGTATGAGACTGAATCTCAACTAAAGCTGACAGAGAAAATCCCTGTGGACTCCCAGAAGGCTACTCCATACTTCCCAGAAAGAGAAATTAAGCTGGCGTCCCCTCCCCAAGTCTCTAGCCTTAATAAAAACTCTGGGGCCTTAGCGAGAAGTGCCCCGCAACAGGTACATAGCACGGTGGAAAGGGCTGGACATAGAAGACTACATTTCTTAGTCTTTGCTTGGATAACTTTGTAAAATCTACTCAATCTGCTTGAGACTAGTTTTAGTATCTATAAAATGGGTTTAATATTATTGTCTTCTGCATCCCCTCTTGTAGATGTCACATTTCAACAGTGTGGGAAAAAATTAGAAAATATAAAATCCAAGGCAGGTTGATTTTGATTTGGGCTCTGACCAGGGAGTTGCCTTTCCTCCCTGTCCACCCCTATTTCCTCCTCTACACTGTTCTCTTCCTCTGCCTGTGGGGACTCAACCCACCCTTCCGGGAGAATCCAGGCTCTCTGGGAGAGCAGCAGAGTCAAAGAATCTTCTCCTGCAGGTCCTGTCCCTGGCATGCCCCCCTCTCTTTAGAGAACACCTGTCCCCATCAGCTTCTCTCCATGGCCCCAGATCCTGAGACGTTGATTTCATTAGTAAATTTTTTTCCACCCCACAGTAGAGATGGCTGTCTTTTCATGGGGAGGAGCACGGCCACACTGAGGTGTGGAGTGTTTAAGATCCTGATGGAGTGAAAACTTGCTGATCTGCCCTCTTGTTCTTTCCCCAGATGGGAGGCAGAGCAGCAGTAAAAGATGCAGCCCCCTGCCCTAGCCCTGCAAAACTCAGTAGGGTGGTGCAGTCTCCCAGGACGGGGTGCGTGTCTAACAATCACGGAAGAACATTGCATGGAAAAGGGAGCCTGTAGATAGGGTGGGACAGAGGCTGAGGTGGCTGTTACCTCCCCACCTTCAGGGTCTCTCTCCTCACAGACCCTCACTTCTCTACACAAGGATGGGGGCCACTGCATCTTGGCTGCCTGCCTTAGGAGCACTCCTGCTCTTCCCCTGGCCCTCCTGGGGACCATTCCAACATCATGCCTGGTGACAGATGTTCTTGACATCTCTTAGAGACAAGTGTTTGTGAATGTCACTTGGGCTGATAATGACATGCAGGGCATTTAACTTTCCATGTCACGCCAGGGATGAAGCCAAGATGGGATGGGCTGATACTCCCTCCAGGGTGGCAGGGGAGGCTGCTTTTCTGATTCCCCTCTCCCAAACTTCCCCTACCCCTCATTGACTCCTCTCCCCTTTGTTGCTGTCACCATTAGTGCCAGCCCCTTCCTGACAGGGCGGGTCCTGGCATTAAGAAATAGGATGGTCAGCCCTCCCCAGTTACACAGGAAACAGGCCAGGCCCCACTTGTGGACTGTCTCCCATGTACCACAGTGCCTGCCTGCAAGGCTCAGCTGTGTGTACTCAGGAAGGGCAAGCAGCTTGGGAGAGCAACCGGAACCGTCAAATAACGAGGGAGCTTATTAGATGAAACAAGAGCAAGGTACTATTTTAGATAGCCTAATTCAAATCTGGTCTGAGTTTCCCATGATGTGGGGCTATCTGTGCCTCTGCTCCTCTTCCCTGGTATGTAGTGATGTTTTTAGACACTGCTCACAGCTCTTCGCAGTTTTTGTGGGACCTTGAGGTGGGACACTGGTGACCTGTCAATGGCCTATGTCCAGGTCTGGTTGAGTTCTCTGGGCCTCTGCCAAGGTTTTTGTCTCTCACCTCAGGTCCTGGAGCTCAAATGCCTGTGAGACATGGCACCCTAACCCTGGGTGGCAAGGTGACACAGTGGCCCCAACTGGTAAAAGCAGGTGAATTTAGCAACAGTGGAAGCCATAGTATCTTGATCATGGGATTATGAAAGTCTCAGGTAGATACACACACAATGAGAGTTGGAATCTTTTAAGTCAAATGTTTTCACTCCTACCTGTAAGTCAGGCTGCCTGCTTAGTATCCCTGGAATGGAGCCAGCCAGGTTCTACTGAACCCTTTTGGTATGGGCAGCTCACTACTTTGTGGCACTGTTACTTTAATCTGCTGTTGGGGAGCTTTGACATGGAGATGAACATGCATGAATATCACATGCTAGCGAGGAAGACAGATACAAAGCCAAATCATTTCAGAGCCAGATGGAGAGCAATGAGAGACATGTGTAAGGCTGTTGCTGTTGGAATTTTGTTTTTGTAATGGGCCAATGCCTACTTCCGTGTGTATCTTTCCCTCTTTTTCACCCACAAATTATTCGAATAAGTTAAAGGAATGATGACTTCTTTTCTAAGTCCTCTCATCTCCAAGGTAAACTTCTTCCATTTCATATGCGCTTCCAGAACCTCATGTTCATCAGCCCTCCTCTGGATACGCTGCAGTTTGTAAACATGACTCTGAAGACTGTGCTGTCCCAGGTTAAACATGTGAAAGCTCTGCTCTGACAAGCTTGAATGACTCAGCAGAACCATAACCTCTCATGATCTGACCACTATACTTCCATTAGCGCAATTAAAAATTGTCAGATCATGAGAGGTTTTGGTTCTGCTGAGATCCATCACATTGTAGCCATCACCAGCTCCTTCACATTGTGACCATAACATCCTCAACATCAACTACAACTCTGAGCCTAGGAACACAGAATTTCTGTACAGCTGGATTTTCCTACCTTGAACTTATGCAATTGCAATGATTCCTTGAACCAAAATGGAGCTAGATGATTGATTGATTGATTGATTGATTGATTAATAGTTTTGTGGACATGACAACTGGTCAAGCAACTTTTCTGTGTAGTTATCAACCTCAATTAGAAAATACACTGGCAGTCCAGAAATCAGGCGGATGTTGAGGCAGAAGCCAAAGTCTTCTGGCATATTCACATCAACTTATTCATCAATCTGGCTATTTGACCAGTTACAAATTTACTTCATCAGTTTACAATTCTCCATTTTGTCCCCAGGACAGCATGAGAGTTTGCTAAATGTCCTGTACAATTGTGACATGCTCTGTTTATGGTAGTGACTCACAGTCAGCAGAAACTCCTAGGACATTTTCCAAGTGTACCTGTCACTCCAGAGATTCTGGTCCAGCCGAGAATCACTATGCAAGGGGAGATGTCACTGAGAAGATTGCCCTCATGAATGACAAGGAGGCAGATAAAAAGGTTGAGAACTACCGGTCCACATCACCTCCCGAAGACATGGTTCAGTGACTTGGCAGGATTTGCCCTTAGTGAACCCATGTTAGGTCAGCATTCTTTTCCATGGGCTCACAGCTGCCTATTGAGAAAGTCTTTCTAGAATTGTATAGGGACTCCGTGTCCAGCCTAGCACCCTAAGGATTACAGGGCTTATTCCCTGAAAAGCAGACCATCCACCCCTTTCCCATCTTAGGCATCTCTCTGTCCGGCTACCTCAGAATCACCACCGTGGCATTGAGAACCTCATCTACTTGCTCCTTTAGTCCTTACTCACCTACATATGACCCATCAGGGCCTGGCGACCAGAACTCAACAGGCACTGTGATGCAGGCCTGTTGGGCTTGGCCATCCCTCTCCATAGTACTGGTCTTGTTAGGTTGAGGCTCTTGGCAAACATACAGGCTGCCTACATTCAGATTCCATCTCTGCTACTTACCCTCTGTTTAACACATTGAGCAAGTTTCTTCTATGTAAAGTGAAATAATAATTTTTACCTCCTATGGTTTTGTGAGAACTAAATGAGTTAGTGCACACAGAGCCCTTAGAATAGTGCCCAGCACAAATAACCCACCAATGCAGGTTTGCACCATGATTGCTGCTGTTGCCATTGCTGCCGTTCTCCTTGCTGGGGAAGATGGAGGCAAGTTGCAAGTCTTTGCCTCTTATCTATTCTCATTGTAACCTCTTTCCCAACCAGCATTTTTTCTTCTTGGACATAAACATGGGCTAAAAAGCCCTCTTTGGCTACATTTAGCTTTCTCTGTGCAGCATGTGCTCCTCTTTAATACTCATCTGAAGATACAGACCTTTCCTCCCTTCTTTTGTATACCTTCCTGTTAAAATGAGCAGGGCAGAGAGCCCTGTGCCCGCTGGTGTCCATTCTTTCTAACGAGAACAATTCATTTTCTAAAAATCCAGATTCTTCATTAGAGTCTCCTATTTCTCTCAAACCATAGTACCTTTTAGGACAGTGAGCAGCATGACCACAGGGGTCAAGCCTGGATGCTGAAGCCAGAGGCTGGAGTTCAAATCACAGCCCTGCCTCTTTCTGCCGTGTGATCTTGGAAGAATTTTATTTTTTAATTCTCTTGGTCTTTTATGCTTCTTGATATGTCCAGAAGGATTAAATAAGATACCACCTGTAAATGCATAGAAGGCTGGCAATAATGTTGGTCAGCGATTGCTATTACTATTATCTGGCTACAGACTCACACTTACTTTTTCCTCAAAAATTTTGGCAGTTTGTCTTCTTAAAGAAAAGACCGGATTGTATACCTAACTTTCCTCTTCCATTTTCTTCCTCAGGATGGTGGACACATAAGTCTTATTTTAATACTGCTATTATTCTCAGTGATGCTACTAGTACTGCTGATAATAACAATCTGTATTCCTTGAGTGTTTGCTACCATATGCCACCGCTATTTGGAGAATTTCCATGCTGTATCTCCTCTTATCTGCATAACCAGCCCTGAGAAGTCACCATTGTTAGCTGCATTTTTTTAATTCCAAAGTTTCTGATGCTTTCATTTAATCTGTATTATATTTATAAAGTTAGGATCTCTAGGTTCTCAATCACCAAATAAAAGCAATTTGAATTCTCACCTTGAGTGATTACAGAAGCCTACTGCAAACCCTCCCCTCCTCCTGCCAGTATCTTTGAGACCCCCAGCGAGCTGCGCCATTTTGGCAACAGTAGCATGTTGCCGTCTAGAAGGCAACATTTTTTCCTTCCCCTTGCAAACTGCATTTCCCTGTGCAAACCGCAGAGCTGATAGCTTTTTGCCTCTACACTTTTTATCAAAGTCATGACCATATAATAAATTCCCAAGCAAAGAAATATATTTATTTTCAAAAGGTCAACCTCACAAGTTAGCAAAGAAATGCAAATTAAAACAAGTGCCATTTTTCACCTCTAAAATTGGCAAAGATGAAAGTAATTATATATTCAATATTGGCAAAAGTGTGATCAAAATGAGTACTTCCACTGGTGAAAGGGTAAATATTTATATGTAACGTATAAAGATTATAATTTACCTGTACATCAGTAATTCAACTCCTAGAAAAATATGCTAAGGAAATCACAAATATATTTATGAGCAAAAATATCCATCACTGTATTACTTTTAATAATGAAAAATAAGAAACCACCTGAATTTTCAATAATAGAAAGTTAGTTAAATAAGTTATGGTAAAGCCCAATAAAAAATACTTTAATGCCATGGGAACTAAGCTAGCTGTAATATTGAGTGGGAAGAGTTAAGATACAGAAAATACACTAGATTGATTATAAATGACATTTGAATGAACTCAGACACCTTCCAAATTTCTCTTGTTAACTTTGGATAGCGAGATTTCAGGTAATTTTTATTTCCTTCTTCATAATTTTCCCTACTTTCCAAATTTTGAATAAAGGCTATGGCTTTTATAGTGAGAAAAAATACATATATGCATATTTAAGTTTGACCATATGCCGCTGTCCATATATTTCTATATATGTGCATATACGCACGTGGATAAGTTCCAATACTGCTTTCCCTCCATCCTGAGACATGACACTGCTACCCAGACAAGACCAGCAGCTGCCAGGTAAGGGGAGTACCCCAGCTCCACTACGGTTTCCACGACACATCCACTCTTAGTCACATTGACTCTTCTCCCCCAAAGCTTCCCATCCAGAGACTCAGCATCTCAGACAGTCAGAGCTGGAGGAGGCCTTCAGGATGGATCACGTGTTCCTGATCTCTCTTGCACCATGGGCCCTTTGGCTGGTGAAACTCATGGGGTCCCTTCTCCAATCATTTTACATGCATAAAATAAAACGCACAGAGTTTCAAAGGAGACCATGCATTCCTTGAGCGGTAAGGTTCTAGGCCATGTCCTTCATATTTAATACAAGGGAACTAATCTGTGGTTCAGCATCTTAGCCTTTGGTTTTTGTAACCCCTGACATTGACCAACAGACGGTGGAACTCTGTGACCATTTTCCCTCTGAATGACTTATATGATTCTATCGAAGCATTCCACGTTTAACCTCCTTTTCTATCAGACCTAGAAAATGACCGCCTGATTTTCACAGCAACTTTCCAAGGTCAATATCATGGTCTTCATGTCTAGGTGAAGACAATGAGGTCCGGGGGGATCAGCAGAGGTGAGAGGGGTGACGATACCTGTAAGACCCAGGGGGCTCACATGACGTGGTTTGACCCCGTCAGTGCTCAATTGGGAAAGGGAAGCTTTTCTCTCTCTAGGGCTCTAAGTGGGCTGTGGGGCTGCTTAGAGGTCCCAGCAGAGGACTTCCAGAGGAAAGAGACTGCCTGTCGGTGAAGCCAACCCAGAAAAATGTAGAACCTAGGGCAGGCAAGACATTGAGAATACAGGGTTTGTGGGGGACCTCTGATCCAGCTGAACCTGAAGTAGGTTCCTGACTTGTTAATGACATAAGTCAACATACTACCCCTCCCTTTCTCTCTCTCTCTCTTTTTAAAGCCAGTTTGATTCAGTTACCTACAACTGAATAAGTGCATTTAGTGAGTGTACAAACTAAGTCATGTACTAATTGTCCCTCTCTTACAGATCAGAAACCTGAGGCAGGCCAGGAGAATGAAATGGCTAGCAAGTGGAAAAGCCATAATTTGAGTCCCACTCTTTCTGACCTCAAAGCCTTAACCATGACTGCGTATGAGTCCAGGTGAAGGTCAAAAGCATCCCTCTTTGGGGGAGTCAGAATCTTCAGCCAAGAGGTCTATTCAATGTTCTTGCATATCCTCCATCTGGGCTCAGAGCAGAACATTCAGAAGCTCATGGCCACATGACCACTGACCACAGCCACCAAGCCAGGAGGTGTGGTCTTTCTCTACACATATTTCTCAGGCTGCCTGTGTGGGTTCTTTTCTTCTTAGCCTTGTGGTTGATGTTCTTTCTATCCCCTCTTGCCTGCACGAATGGCACAGTTTGCTCCAGAATCCCCACAGACACCTTGGGGGAAGAGGGGTATAGGTGGGAGCAGCCCCCAACCCTCCCCGTTCCCTTCTCCTTCCCAGCCAGACACCCTCCCTGCCTTTGCCATAGCCGCTCACTCACCTGTAAATCAGTACCTCATCGTCAGAGCAGTTGTACTGCAGCTGGTACATCTTCACCCGGGGTGCTGATTTGCTGACAGACCACTTGACCAGGGCCGAGGTGGTGGTCACTTCGGACACAAGCACAGCCCGTTCCGGGGGGCTTTTGGGAGGCTCTCCGCTGCCACTGCCTCCACCTCCCCGGCTGGTCTTGCTGGAGCCAGTGATGTCTGAGAGGCGGGACTTGGGGGAGGCAGTGCGGCTGGTGCTGTTGCTGAGGTGTGGCAGCTGGACGATGGAGACCTCCACCGTGGCCGTGGCCTCTCCAGCGGCATTGGCAGCAATGCAGGTGAAGGCACCACTGTCCTGAGATGTGGTGATGAAGATGTCCAGGGTGCCGTTGTCATAGACAGCGGTCCTTGAGGAGTTCCCTACCAGGCGGTCATCGGGGGCTACCCAGTGGATCAGGGGGCTGGGGTCCCCGATGGCTTTGCACTTGAGTGTGGCCGCCTGGCCCTCCAGAACCAGCAGCTTGTGTGTGTGCTGGGTAATGAGAGGCGGCTCACACACGAATTCCTCCTCACGCACATGCCAGAAGTAGCGCCCCTTGAGGCCCCCCGGGGAGCCACAGGTTTCCAGGTCATCATCCCGCTCGAGCCTCCGCAGCCAGAGAAGCTCACAATTGCAGTGAAGTGGGTTGCCCCCAAAACTAAAGGACAAGGGTGGGGCAAAGGGTGTGGCTGTCAAAGCCGAAGCCTGGGAGCGGGCAAAGATGGGGTCTGGGGGCAGCTTCTGTAGCCTGTTGGAGGTGAGGTCCAGGCGGGCCAGTTTCTGCAGGTCTGCAAAGGTGCCCTCGGCTATGTGGTCCAGCAGGTTGTGGTCCAGGCTCAGCTGGTGGAGGTTGACCATGCGCCGCACAGAGTCCCACGGCAGGCCATGGAGGTTGTTGTAGGAGAGGTCCAGGTCCTCCAGCGTCAGCAGGAAGTCCTCAAAAGCCTCATCTGCGATGCCACCCAGCTGGTTGTTGTTCACGATAAGGTGCTGCAGGTTGACCAGGCCCCGGAGGGTGTCCTCCCCGAGGCTCGGCAGCCGGTTGCTGTCGAGATGCAGGGAGCGGAGGCTCTCGAGGTCCAGAAAGGAAAAGGGCTGGATGTGGCTGATGGTGTTCCTGGACAGGGTCAGGTCCACCAGCCCCGTCATGTTGGCAAAGTCCTGGCGGCTGATGTGGATGATGAAGTTGCCGCCCAGGCGCAGTTCCACCGTCCGCCGGTCAATGTCAGGGGGTACAAAGAGCAGCCCCTTGGAGGGGCACAGGGTCCCCAGTGACTCAGACAGGTTCTGGCAGACACAGTACTTGGGGCAGGCGTCGACCACGGCAAACGCCATGCCAAACGCCAGCAGGCCACCAAGCAGGGTCTCCATGGTCTGGTCACTCAGGCCACGGTGCCTGGAAGGGAGGAACACAAGGTCAGGGTCAGGAGGCAAATTCCTAATGCGCTCACCCAGATCTTCCTCCCTCACATTAACCCTCTCTGTCTTAGGAAGTGGCAGAGAATGGCGTGTGCTCAGGCAAGGCCTACTCTCTTCCAGGAATCCCTCTAATTCAGTTTTACTATTTCTCTTTTCCTTAGCTTTTATCACCTTCTAACACACTATTTAGTTTACTTATTTATAATGTTTATTTATTGTTTTCTATATCACTCCTGTATGGTCAGCTCCAATGAAGGCAGGCACTTTTGCCTGTTTTACTAACTGCTATATCTCAAGTATCTAGCTCGGTGCCTGGAACACAGTAGCTGCTCAATAACTATTTATTGAATGGTTGGAAGGAAGGATGGAAGGAAGGAAGGAAGGAAGGAAGGAAGGAAGGAAGGAAGGAAGGAAGGAAGGATGAGATTCCGTACCTCTGGCTTATCCAATAATTGAGTTTGAAAGGACGTTATGGGTATATTTTGAGACACAATTTAACCTCAAATTGGTTTAGGCTGAGCATGAAATGAAATTGAACCAGCATTCCTTAAGAATGAGGTTGTGGATAAGAAGAGAGGGTTGGTGCTGAGAGACTCCAGGGTGAGTGGGGAACTGTTTCACCCAGGAGAATCCACATAGTTCATGAGTCTTTGAGAATGTGGGAAGTGAAGAAAGAGGTGTGATGGGAGGCAAAAGTGTGAACTTCTGAACCCTTCGTAAGCAATTAGCCTCTGTCTGGACCCCCACATACATCTCACTCTGAGATGTCTCACTCTGTCTCCCAGACCTGGAGTGCAGTGGCACAATCTTGGCTTACTGCAATCTCCGCCTCCTGGGTTTGTGTGATTCTCTTGTCTCAGCCTCCCAAGTACCTGGGACTACAGGCACATGCCATCATACCCAACTAATTTTTTGTATTTTAGTAGAGACAGGGTTTCACCATGTTGGCCAGGCTGGTCTCGAACTCATGACCTCAGGTAATCCACCCACCTCAGCCTCCCAAAGTGCTGGGATTACAGGCGTGAGCCACCATGCCCACCCCTCAAATTGCCTTCTAAGCATACTAATTAGAGTTCTGCAAAAATGGCTTCTAAGACCAATAAGTTAGGGAAGCATTGCCTACTCTTGCTTTCTCTCACAATAGCTCTACATGCATGAGCAAGTTTAGAAGAACTGAGAAATTCTGCTGCAGCGAAACACTAAGTTAATGTTTCATTTTCCATTACTCCTATTTCTTTTTACTATAAAGACATCCCTTTTTTGAGCAACAGTTATTAAAATACACACACACACACACACACACACACACACATACATATATATATAGACACACACACACACACACACAGAGACACAAGGTCTTGCTCGACCACTCAGCTGGAGTACAGTGCTACAATCATAATTCAAGGCAGCCTGAAACTCCTGGGCTCAAGTGATTCTCCACCTTGGCCTCCTGAGTAACTACAGGCATGTGCCATCATGCCTGGCTAATCAGTTTTATTTTTGTAGAGTCAGTCAGTATTTTGCTGTGTTGCCCAGGCTGGTCTCAAATGCCTGGCTTCAAGCAATCCTCCTGTTTTGGCCTCCCAAAACGTTTGATTTACAGGCATAAGCCACCTCGCTTGGCCAATGTCCTGTGGAAGTAGAGCTCCACAGCTCCTTGTTTGAGAAGCACAGATGCAGACAAAACTAGCTGATTAAAAAAAAGATGCATAGTCTATTGAAAAATGTGTTCCAATCAGACACATTATACGTATTTGAATTCCAATCATACACTTTCTTACGTGTATTTGAATTCCACTGTTGTGTCTCTTTAAGGGTAGATCTCCTGCCTGAGATCCTTCAAGGGCCAGAGGCCTGCCCTATATTTTATCTGGAGAGAGCATCACTGTGAAGTAGAAATATGATGTGAGTCCAAAATGTGACTTCAAATTTTCCAGTGGTCATATTTTTTTAAAAAGTAAAAAGAAACAGGTGAAATTAATTTTGATAACATATGTAATTAATATTATTAATGAGATGTCTAATGTTTTTATTTTACAAAGTCTTCAAAGTATTAATGAGATGTCTAACTTTTTTATTTTATAAAGTCTTCAAAATCTCGTGTGCATTGTACACTCAGAGCCCATTTCAAATGCTCATTAGCTACATGTGGCTATTGGCTACCATACTAGATAGTGCTGTGAACTGTAGCTCACAGACCAAATATAGCCTGTCACCTGTTTTTGTAAATAAAATTTTATTAGAACACAGCCATGCTTATTTGTTTACATATTGCTTATGGCTTCCTTTGTGCCACCATGGCAGAGGTGAGCCATTGCTGCAGATAAAATGTGGCCACCAAAGCCTAAAATATTTACTGTCTTGTCCTTTACAGAAAGAGTTTTGCTGACTTCTGTTCAATAGGATATGGTTTTTTTTTTTTCCATCTTCATCATGGCCCCTTCATTTAAAAGCCTTTGCCAAAGCACCCAATTCCACACAGCTCTGCCCTGGGCTCCCCAGGAGCTCCTGCCCACCCTGCCAGTCCCTGTTCTCACCAAGGTCCTACCTAAGGCAGACTAGCTTCACCTTACCCAGGCCTCACCAGGTCACAGGTGTCAATACATGGAAGCTTTCCACCTGCTACCTTTCCAACTTGCTCTGTGCTCACATGTGTTCTGGGCTTCTAGGTCTCTATTTGCTGGGGCCTCATTGAACAAAATGAGGATCTTCTCCATCTGCATTGAGTCTTCAGTTTTCTAGCTACAGCTCCGTATGACTCACTGTGGTCACAGAATGAAGAAGGCTGAAGGTTTTCTGGCCATAGCATCTGCTCAAATAGCGTTGAGTAGTATTCTCAATACCCCCAGGTATACATGCACAGCCACATCCAAGGATGTCCCTTACTAATTAATCAAGAAGTGGTTGTGTGTGTGTGTGTATGGGGTAGTGTTCTATGGCCCCATGATAAAGGCCATCCCCCTTATGAGCTCTTATCAGTAAATGCGGCAGTATTCTAAGGCTAGATGGCACTTCCCAACATTTTCAAGCCCTGGCACACAGGAAATGATATTTGTCAGGTGCCCTGGGCAAGGCCAAGGCTATTCATGGCCTGTGCTGGGTTATCTTCCACCCTCCCCTAGCCGGCTGTGCATTCTGGGAGGCTGACCCATCCAGACCGCAGCTGTGCAATATAGATGGGCTGCCTACGCTGTCTCCTGTGCCTTTCCACCCTTGGCTGTGTCGCCTGCCCTCTGGTAGATGCAGCAGTGGCGACAGCAAGCAAGGAAGTCCCGGAGGCTTCTGATGCATACCCTGGCGCTCAGAGGCACAGAGCCCATGTTTTAAATGGTGTGTCCTTATAAATTATGCTAAATAAACCTCATTTTTAAAAAAGTTTGTTGAAGATTAACAAACATCTAATGAATTCCAATCTGTGACATAATAGAGCCGGGTAAATATATTTTAAGTAATCAGCATGGAAGATTACTGACAGAGAAGTGACTATTGAATCTTAATTAAAATTGTATTCTGAGAACTGTCACTTAATATATTGTTCTAACAGCCAAACAAAAGGCAGCTTAAATCCCAAGTTGGGAGGGAGACAAGGGGACGAGATGAATGTGTCTAATTACTGCATATCTAGGGGGTAAGCGCTCTCTCTTTTGGGCAAGAATTTGGACAAATGCTGAAAAGAGAAATGCAAGGCCTGCTTCCTTCTAAGTATCTCAGGGTGGTGTAGGCATGAAGGTGAACAAGGAGAGATGGCAATTAGGGAAAAGGGCTTGGAGCAGGAGTAGAGATGAATGAAAGGGGGCGGGAGGGGCAGCGGGATTATTTGTGGGCAAAGCCAAGAGGGGTGTGTGGGGATCGGAATCGAGGCTGAAATGGGTGCTGGAATCAAATGTCAGAATCAGCCTTCATAGGAGGGATCCATCTGCGAAGGAGCGAGAGCTTGTCTGCTCAGAATGTCTACGAGCCTGCGCTGGGGGGAGGCTGAGTGGCAAAGAGCTGCAGATACAGGGGAGCAGGGAGAAGAAGAACACCCCCAAACCTAATCTACAGCGCTCCAGAGAAGCAGTCCAGTCTTGGGCATTTACCCAGGATAGAAACAGTATTTCCTCCCTTCCTTGACCAGGTTTCTTCATGCAGTCTTCAAAACCCTAGAAGGTGAGTGCGACCATAACTGCATAAGGTACACTGTGCAGGCAGAAACAGGTGTCCCTTCTGGGCACTGCTAGGGTTCTGTTATCTGAGCCACCTCCTGCAGTGAGCGCCCCACCCTACCTTGTGGCCGTGGATATTGTCATCCCCATTTTAGATACTAGGAAGTGAGGTTCAAAGAGAGCTGAGCCTGTCTAAATTCCTCTAGCTACCCTGGAAAGAACCACAATTTAAACAGAGATCATCTGGCTCCAGGCCATGCTCAGAGTAAAGGAGGCCCCTCTGGAGGCTTCCATGTGCCTGGCATGCAGAGACTGGCTGTCTCTACTAGAGGTTTCTTAGTAACCAGCTGTTCAACTACATGCAGGCACTGGTGTTTCCTGCTTGGGGGCGGGCCTGGAAGGAACACAGGCGTTCTTGGAAGTAGAGAGGCCTAACTGGCCCAGAAAGACCCACCTGTCAGGCCCTGGTGATGGTGAGTCTCTCATACATACATACACGCGTTCAGAGATACATACTGGCAATAATAAACCTAAAGTTGTGGAACTAGGCTGGTGGTTTGTAATAAAAGCCTCCAGATATGATTTTATATTTAAAACAAAAGGGAAAAACAAAAATGAGGACAGAGAGTGGAAAAATAATGAACATGGCAGCAGAAAAGGGAAGTTTCTTTTCCTTGTCTTGACCATAGGCTTCCCTCCGGACAGGGCCTTCCTCCCCTCACTCCCATCCCTCCGCTTTGCCTGCCAGTTAGAACCACCTCGAGCTATTCCAGAAAGAAGAGGCAACAGTTAGCAGATGGCTGGCATGATAAATGTGATATCTCTCCACCCTGATTTCCATTTAAAAGATACCTTAGCAACCAGCCGAGGAGCCACCCGCCCCTGGAGCCTGTAAATCAAGTAAGATGCCTGTCTCCGCTTCAGGTAAAAAGAAATGGCCCCTCCAGCGTGCTCCAGGCCTGGAAAGGGTGAATTAGTATGAGCGGAAGGGGTTGGGATCTGCCAGGGAGAGGCAGCCGCCTGCACCTTCTTTCCAGACTTCCCCTCCCAGAGCCCCACTGCTCCCCATAAATCATATCACTCAAGGTGAGCCCTGGAGAAACCAGCTTGGAGAAAGGTGTGGGGAAAGGAAACTTGACTTCCGCTTGTATGGGGGAGTACAAGCCCAGACATGGCCTGATGGACCGCATCTGATTTGGGACTTGCTGGGGGTGACTGCTGCCAGCAACCTGTGTCAGCTCGAGTGTGAAGCTCCTATCCCTGCCCTGCTGTCTCCAGCACATCCACCTCCCTGCAGGGTACCCACGGACTCTCAGGAAGTGGCATTCTGAGGTTTCTTCTAAGAGGTAGCATCAGTGAGTTGATTTCCAAAACCTCCTTTCCAAAGCCACCCTGTAGAGAGATCCTTCTAGAATCTTGAGAAGAGGCAGCAGGAGCAGGCTCAATGAGTATGTGTTGGGTAGGAGAGGAGCCCTGCCCCAGAGAGATCCCAGTCTGACAGGGGAGGCACAGTCTTTGACTTCAGGTACCTCCTAGTTTGACTTGGAGTCACAGCTTCTAATTTGAAGGTAGGGGGAAAAGAGAGAATCCCCAAGTGAGCCTCCTGTTCTCAGAAGATTCTAGCTTAGTGGCTGCAGAAAGACACCCACACAAGATAGGAAGGAACATTCCCTGTTCTTTCCCCAAACAAAGCCTTGGGGACAGGAGCCACACTCTGAATCTCCAGTAAGAAGAGCAGTCTTTGGTAATACAGACAACAGGAAAATTTTTAAAAAGGCAAAATAATGTCTAAAACATCAAAAGGGCAAAATGAGCCCATTAGGCTCTGTTTAAACTTCTATAGTGCAAGATAAGCAATTGTTATAAGTAAGTTATTAAGCTCAGAACCACTTTTCCTCTGTTCTCAATGACAGCATTATGCCTCTGTCTTAGCACGTCCGTGATAGCTTTTATTGTGTTGCAACATAATTATGTGTTTGCCTGCCTTCTACCCTTGTGCATCTGGGAACTCCTTCTTGGCAGGGACTGTATATTGCTCAGCTCTGAGTCGGTGGTAGCAAACCCAGTATCTGGCACTGAGTAGGCAGCCGGGATATGTCTGAGGAGAGAATGAGTGAATGAGTGGATGGATGGATGGATGGATGGATGGATGGATGAATGGATGGATGGTTGAGTGGATGGATGGTTGGGTGGATGGATAGATGGTTGGATGGATGGTTGGATGGATGGATGGATGGATGGATGGATGGATGAATGGTTGGATGGTATAGCATGAACAGACACAGTAGCCCTTGTCTCCTCTGACACCCTGTACCCTCTGACTCACTGCAAGTGCATGCTTGCCCCTCTGGGGCAGGCTGAGTGTCTAAGGAACTATTGCCCCCAGAAAACAGTCCCCAACCAATGCTAGTGCAAGACTTAGAGGATAAATACCTCAACTTCCTCTCCTCCTGGGTGGGACAACTCCGAGGCACATTCTATACAGTCTTCTAGAGGCCCCTCAAAGGGCTGAGCCTCAATTGTCCTTCCTAGTCACCTGCTCCTTAATGTACTGTATATGGGCCTCCTTCCTTTCCCCATCTCATTTCCCCACTTCTTTTCCCTCATTTCCTGCAATCATTACCCAAATAAACTACTTACACTCAAATCCTATTTCAAATCACCGTTCCATTTCTGGGGAATCCAGCTCAAAGCAAACTTCTTAATTATAACTGTCATTATATAAGGGACCAACTAACTGAACCTGGGCCACTGTAGGAACGTGAGATGGAGGGAAATAAAAACTGACCTAAAAACCATGCACACTCTTGTCAATGACTAACAAATACCAGCAACTTTTCAGAGGAAGGAGACCTCAGTTCACACACAAATGATGGGTAGTAATTGTTTAATGGGAAACGTCTTCTAGCCAGGGCATTCACGCCCTGGGCTGTGTGGCACTTGCCGTCTGTTGTCCTGAGGCACGTGTGAGCCAACGTGTGAATGAGTGTCTGTGCATGAATGGAGGGCGGCCCATGCAGGGATGGGATGAGGGGTGTGAACGCGGAGGCTGGAATGTGAATGGAGAAGGGTGTGTGTGTGTGAGAGAGGAAGATCAGTGCGACAGTGGGCGTGTGACAGCGCTCCTGAGGGCGTGTGAGTGAGGGGGCCTCACATGAATGGAGGTGAGTGAACGGGTATGTCTCTTGATGGAGAGCTGTGTGGGTAAAGGAGGGCTGGGTTTTACCAACGGGGGCTGGGATATGAGTGAGTCCGCCCGAGGAAGGGAGAGGGAGCATAGCCTGTTTGTTCAGCTTTGATGGAAACAAATGCTATTCTCCTGCTGTGTTGTCAACTTCCAATGCATTCATCTCCATGGTTGCCTGCGACTGGTCCCTGCTTCGGGGACACAGACAGCTGGCAGCATCAGTTTAGACCTTGGGCAGCCCCTCCTCTGGCCTGCCTGTCAGCCTCCACTCCAGCCCACAAGTGTGAGTACGTGGGGGCTCTCGTGTCACACAGAGAGATTTTTTGCTTGGAATCAGTCATGACTTTCAAGATTCTTTCTCTAAACTGCCCCTGACCCCCAACACTGCCCCTGTTTCAAGCATCTTTAATTCTCAAGCAAGGCTCCAACTCTAGGGACCTGGATGGACCCACTCCCTTCTCACCAGAGGGTGAAGGTGGAGAATGCCCAGGGATGCATGTCCAGTCACCAGGGCCTTACCACACCCTTCTCCCTTGTCCAGGGTCTTCCCCAGCAGATCCAAGGGTCAGACCCCAGGCCTTGATATCGCAACCCCTTACAGCCCTCCTGCTCTGAAGCACAGAGCACCCCATTCACTAACACACCAGCACCCTCTGCCCTCAAGGAACTTGGCCTTTCCGCAGTACCCATCCAGGGAGCAACCTCAGTGCAGGGTCCTCTCCAGGACTGGGCTAATGAAGGGGGCAGTGGGGTGAATAATTCAAAGCAGCAGATAATATGAAACTCAGTTCCATTTGGCTGAGGAATGTTCACTCTATGATTTACTCTCCTCATTTTGGCCCAGGCGAAAATTAAAACAGGCTTTTCTTTTTCAAGCTACACAGGATAGAGGGTAGGCAAAGACTAGGAGGCTGGTTAGCATTAAAGGTCACTGTGGCTAGACTCCATAATTATGAGCTGACACAAAACTTGAAAGTTACTGCAGGCAGGGGTTGTATTTCGCTCAGACTGGGGCTCCCTGAGGACGGGGCTGCCTATCCCTTCATACTGGGGCTCCCTGAGGATGGGGCTGTGTCTCCCACAGGCTGGGGGTCCCTGAAGACGGGGCCATGTCTCCCCTCAGACTGGGGATCCCTGAGGACAGGGCTGTGACTCCTCTCAGCCTGTGGCTCTCTGAGGATGGGGCTGTGTTTTCCCTCAGCCTGGGGCTCCCTGAGGATGGGGCTGCAGCTTCCTCAGACTGGGGCTCCATCAGACAGGGCTGTATCTTCTTTCTGTATACCAAGAATCAGCCCAAAGTTCTGCCTCCTGGGTCTGAGGCTGACATGAGCAATGCCCTCCTGTTTCCTCACAGCATGGGGCCCTGCTGAGGGCCTGGTCTCCCTGAGCACCCCGTCCTGGTTGTGCAGAGCTGGGCCTCAGCAGGGGCTGGCCAGGCTGTGTCTCTGGAGCATCATGTCCTCAGGCTGCTCTGAGCAGAGTCTCATTACACAGGCCTGCGGTTATCACCCTTCCCTGTTATTATGTGTGTGGTGTAACATTACGCATAGCATATTTAATCTTGGGCTCCTAATAGCCCCTCTTATTATTAAAACAAAAATAATTTAGAAAATCAGATTTCCTTCCTGAAGGGCATTTGTGTTTCATTTGCCTATTTGTAGGTGGCCAGGCAGGGCTGCTGCAGTGGAGAACGGGTTCTAGACAAAGACCCATGTTGTACCAGCAAGGTCTGCTCTTCCCTTGGCCTTGGGACAGATTCCTCACCTGTCGACCAACGTGGACTTGTAGGAAATCAAGATGCACAAAAACAAGAGGACTTTTCAGCTGGGACTGCCTTTACTGTTCCTGAGCCGCCACAAATTATTTCAGTAGACGTAAGTCACAGAAAACTGCCACAATAGGGAAAAGGCCCATTTGATTTGGGGGATTCCCATAATAGGTTCCCTATCTCATATGCATTAGCCAGCTCTGAGTATTTACCAAGCAGCCACGAAAGGATCAGGATGAGATGGATTAGGACTTCCAGGGCCTCTGAGGGCAAAGAGGGGTTAGGCCAATATGCCATCTCTATCCCCATGCACATACTATAAATGCTTCCCCCAAGACCAGGTAGAACATGGGTCCCTGATCCTTCCTCCTACTGTGCAAAAGGCAAATGAAGCAGAATCCCCCTGCCCGTGGCTTTAGTGTTCTCCTGTGTCCCCACAGTTCTGGGGAGAAAGGATAGAGACACTTTGTCAGTCAGGGCCTGAGAGGAAACAGATGAGAGAATCCAGGCAGTAGCTGAAGGATGGTTGATGAAGGGACCATTTAGAGAGGTGAGGGCAGGGTGGGGGAACCAAGAAGAGGTGATGTAGCACCCAGGGGGTGGCAACAGAGGGGAGCTGCTCAGCCTTCCACCTCTAGCCTAAAGGGACAGGGTAGAGGGCAGTTTCTAGAACGTAGCCAGGGCACAGTCATGGGAGAAGAGCTGTCCAACAGGAGGATGTGGCCCTAAGTAGACAGGCACAACCCACTGATAACCTAGAGCTGGGGGGGAGTTGGCCAAGGGAATTAGCCTGTCTCTTTCACCACCCTCTCACTGCCTGCTGATGCCTCCCAGTGGCTAAACACAACTAGAGGCCAAGGGGTAAGGAAATTTTCATGGAGTTGCCCGTACAGGTCAGCCTACTCCAGCAGAGAGCAGGGCAGTTAAAGGTGGATAATTTATTTGGAGGAACAAAGAAATGAAAACTAACTAGCACAGATGGATAGTCCTCTCTTTTCAGCTTTCTCAATGAGTTGCTGGATAATGAAGGCACTTGGAAGTATAGGAAAATGAAGAAGGGAAAGAAGGGGGAGAAGGAGAAAGAGACAGAGGCAGACGAGAGAGATGAATCCATTAGAAACAACAAACCCACCAACTCAAGAGCAGTAAATATGAATTCAATTTGGTTTTGCCATTTACAGAACCCAGCCTTCTAAAGCGCTGACAGGCTGATCAGATAAAAGGCGCTGTTGCCACCAGGACAGCACATTTAAATTTTTATTGCAACCACCAGGCTCCATTACCCTGGGATTTGCTCTCTGCATTCCTAATATTGCCTTTCCTCAGGTGGGAATGGGAGCATCCTGACATGCACTACCAGCTGGATACAGCAGGAAGAGAATGCACAGGAAGAGAATTCTACAGGCTGGGTCCCTGCGCTGACCCTGCCTTGGACCTCAACAAGCCACTTCTCTTTGTGCCTCAGATTCCTCATCTGGGCAATTAGGCTGATGGGAGTCATCAATTCAAGTTAATGTCCAGGCCTGCTCTGATTAAATGTGGGCAAGGAACAACGAGGACTCAGAAAACCCTAGCCGCTTAGTCTACCCCGCCCAGTTTCATCCAAGGTGCGGAACGAGAGGTGGTCTCCCTTCAGCCCTCAAGTCCCAAAAGGGCTTCTTTTTTCCTGCTTTGCAGTTTGCTGCTTCTCCATTTCCTCCTGCCTCTGTCTTCTTCATCATTTTTTTTTTTAATTATCTCCAGTCTCCTCACTGGAGACTTGGTTTGCTGTCAAGAGCTGGAACAATGCAGTCAGGCCCTCCCTCCGGTGCCCTCCACCTCACCCCTGTAGACATGGGGACCTGCTTTACCCAGCAGCAATGATTCAACCATTCAGTCAGGCTCCTGTCAAGCGCCAGCCCCACATGGGCATGCAGACATGGGGGTGGTGGAAAGAGCTGGATAGGACATCTCCCCTCTTCTCAGGAGGAGCTTACAAACACATACCTGGATAAGTGCAATCCAAGGGAGGAGGGAAGTTGGCACTTTACATGTTATTTCATTTAAACCGTTCAATAATGCAACACCATCTGCCCATTTTATAAGTGGAGAAATTGAGGCTTAGGAAACTTTCACACCTTGTTCAATAACTTATGACAAAAGGCAGAGCTGGAATCACAGTCCAGGTATGCCCTACCCCTCCCAGATGACACCATTCTCAAGGCGGAGAAAAAAGAAAGTGATAGAATGCTATGGGAATTCTATGGAAGACACCCCCACCACCGAGGGCAAGGGAACGCTTCTTGGAGGAGGTGGTGCTGATTGTGGTCTTGAATGACACAATCATTCAAGATTTCAACAGCTTGGGCCAGTTGTCTTAATGAGGACGTTCTAGAAGGAAGAACAAAGATTCCAGGGGTTGCGATTGGAGAGAGGTAGACCTACCAAAGGTGGACAATTATAGGGGCCTTTTAAAAGAAGCATCTTTAAGAGGCCCTGGCTTAAGAAGTGCTGGTTTAAGAAGCTTGACTTACTGGCAAGGCGGCTAGTGGTAGGCACATGGCCTCTGGGGTCCAGCCACTTTGTAGGACTAAGGAGTCCCCTCAGCTTCAGTCCTGGCTTGCCTCTTCCTGGCTCTGTGTGGGCAAGTTGCTTGACCTCTCAATATCTCAGTTTCCTCACCCGTAAAACTGAATACTCTCATGAAGTTGTGAGGATTGAGTCAATCCTGTAATGCACTACAACAACAGGGCTGAGCACACAGTAGAATCTCAAAACAGTGTTTCCCGTCGCAGTTCTTATTAAATGCACCATCTTTAAGTTGTGACTGGCCGTTCTCAAGGAGAAGCTTTGGTAAAGAATGAATTGTAGATTGCCACCAAAATAGAAAGCTGCAGTGTAAAACATATTCACAGAGCTCAGCACCTCCTGGGGGCCTCACCACTAGTTTAGGAAATTCTGCTGTTGTGGGTTAGATGGGTCGGAATAGGGCCGTGAATAGGAAGCAATAATCAAATCTTCCTCCAGCCGGGCTGCTCCTGAATCTAAGATCAGGCTGGGGTGTAGTTTGGGTGTAGGAGGCCTCCTTGCCCGGGAGAAAGGCAATCAGCAGTAGAGAGATTTTTTAATTTTTAATGAAGGAAGAAGCATTCCAAGGCAAAAGTGGCTAGGGCCCATGAAGGCCATAATGCAGCCCTACTCAGGGACACTCTCTGGGCACCCGCTATGGGGACTGCAGAGAAGGGAGGCTCTCCCCCTCCCCCACTGCCCCTGTATTCCTCCTTTTTGATCATTACAGGCTTTTTAGTAACTCCTTCCCCAGCAGCTTCCTCACTGCCAACGGCCCTGCCGGGCACAGCTGCTGTGTGCTGTGTTCATGAGGCTTCTGCCACTGGGGCTAAGGGTATCACCATTAGCGGTGATACGTATGTATTGAACACCTGCTGTGCTGAGCGCCATACAGAGTCCGAGTAAATAGTTCCTTTCTGTCCTCTGCGAGACTGCAATCTATTAAAGGCAAGACAGAGCAGGCACAGAGGAAGATACACAATGATCTTCTTCCAGTAGGAGGGAGACATGTGCAGGTAGAGGACAAATAATAAAAGCAAAATCTGCCCTGTTTCTCCTTCAAATGAGACCTCCCCGAGAAGTGGGAGCTGTATTTCCTCCAGGCTGGGGCTCCCTGAGGACGGGGCCGCGTCTCCCTCAGACTGGGGCTCCCTGAGGACGGGGCCGCGTCTCCCTCAGACTGGGGCTCCCTGAGGACGNCTGGGGCTCCCTGAGGACGGGGCCGCGTCTCCCTCAGACTGGGGCTCCCTGAGGACGGGGCCGCGTCTCCCTCAGACTGGGGCTCCCTGAGGACGGGGCTGCGTCTCTCCTCAGACTGGGGCTCCCTGAGGACGGGGCTGCGTCTCCCTCAGACTGGGGCTCCCTGAGGACGGGGCTGCGTCTCTCCTCAGACTGAGGCTCCCTGAGGACGGGGCTGCATCTCCCCTCAGACTGGGGCTCCCTGAGGATGGGGCTGCGTCTCCCCTCAGACTGGGGCTCCCTGAGGATGGGGCTGTGTTTCCCTCAGACTAGGGCTGAGGACTGGCTTAATCCCTCAGATTAAGGCTCCCTGAGGATGGGTCCCCCCTCAGACTGGGGCTCCCTGAGGATGAGGCTGTGTCTTCCCTCAGACTGTCCTTCAACCACGCCACAAATTTCCTCATTATCCTATTAGTTTTCCAAGAACATTGTATTTCTACTTTCTCTCTTCAAAGCAAAAGACACTACCAACCTTCTCATTAACCTCACGCAAAGCGTGTCCCCACTGTATGCCTCAGTTTTCCTGTGCAAATGAGGACATTTCCTTTAACGTTGGGGTAATGTTATGACGTTAACTTCGGACTCAGAATTCTGCCTCACTCTCAGACTCTCTTCTTTCCCCAAAGTTGGCCACCTTTAACATCACCGTAGGCAGAGCTGTCACCATCTCGTGATGTCTTCTTCCACCTGAACTGCGGACTGGAGTTTAGAATTTTAACAAGTTTGTTGCCAAACCTTTCACTTTCTGAGAGTTTCACAGAAAATAAAGACTTGACTTTCACTCAAATAATTCTCACTCTTCATTACTTCAAATGTAGATGACATCATCATCATCAAATGGTGAACTCTTGAGTGCTGACTCTATGCGAAGCATTTTCTGCTTTAATACATTTCATCTTCCCACCCACCCTATGAAGTAGGTGTGGGAATTATTTCCATTTTACAGATAAGGTGAGGCCCAGAGAGCTGTTTAGATTATTTACTCCAGGTGGCCTATTTAGCTGGTGGCCCCTTGTCTATCTGGGATCTCAGAGAACCCTGTAGACATTGCCAAGGTCTAAGAGCCCCAGGACTCACATCTGTTCTCCTCCGTTAAAACCAACCAACAAAGTGTATACAAGGCTCTGGCCAAATGGTAATCACTTTACCATCAAACACTCATGTTAACTGATCATTGACCAAGAAAGAATGGGGAGCATGTCCTGGGTTTCAGGGAGGGAGGCCCAGCCTTGATGTGACAAAAGTCACAAGTGCTCCTAGTGTCAGGGCAATGACCAGTGAGAGACGAGGAGTGTGGGTCCTCCTGAGCAGTGTCCTTCACACCCATCACTTGGCCTTGGGATCTGTGGGCTTGCTGAGTTGGTGAAACAGCTCACACCTTCCTGCTATAAGAGGAGACGCAGAGTCAAGAGCTTAGCTGAGGCAGTGAGCTTTGTGCTTCTCCTGCAACCCCCTGGGCTCAGTGCACCCAGCAAGTGAGTGCTCACCTCCAGACCCCACCTCTGGCAGCCTCAAGTAGGGTGAAAAAATAAATATTTTGAGAATCAGGAGATCAGGACGAGCCTGAGGCCAAAAGAGACTCATCTCTGCCAAAGTAATAATGTTACCCCATAAATATACACAAATTGTAAATTTACAATAAAAGATAAAAATTTTAAAAATGGAATCTTTGCATCCTCCTCTAGCCCTCATCTTTTAGATTCTTAGCTTGCTACAGTACTCAAAAAGATCAGATGCATAGATGGTTAAAATATTCATGGCTGATTATGTTAAATGAGAATTCTACACTGCCTTAACCAAAGGACAGAATCACTAATGAATTTTTAGGCGCTATCTCCTGACTTGAGGGGCTGGTGTCTGGAGAGACTGCAAGGCTGGGCAGAGTCTAATTGTTTCTCTTAATTTGCACCATATACACATTTCCTGTCCTTTGACATAAGGCAGAGCCAAAGAAGCTGAAGATTTCTGGCTTCAATTCCCTTACAGAACTGGAGACTGAGTGGAGGAGGCTGGATGGAGGGTCTGCGGGCCGGGAAAGGGGTACTGGGTCTATTGTGCAAAGGAAGGAAGCAAGGGCAGTTTCCCTCTTTAGTGGGGAGGTGTAATGGGGAAGTCAGGCTGGTGGCTCAGAAGTGTAACCAAAGCAATCAGCCCTTCATGGATACACAGCATTGTGCTCTTCCTCTATGGGGTGACTATGACGGCCTCTTGGTTGTTCCCTAATATCCATTTTCCAATTCTTCCCTAGTAAGAATCCCCAGTTGCACATGGTGAATATAATTGATAATAGAGTATTGTACATTTCAAAATTGCTAAAAGAGCACCCTTCAAATGTTCTCACCACAAAAGTGTTAAGTATTTGAGGTGATGGGTATGTTAACTAACTTGACATAATTATTCTACAATGCGTGTATAAATCAAAACATTCCTTTGTATCCCATAAATATATACAAATTATAAATTGGCAACAAAAATATGATTTTAAGAAGAGAAAAGAAGTCCCAAGTGTTATTTGGCCAAAAGGCCACCCTCAAATAAAGACTGTATTTCCCAGCCTCCCTGTACTTAGGTGTGTGTGCGTGACTTAGTTCCAGCCAAAGGGTTGTGTGTAAGTGTGTACTATGGGATGACCCACAAGTATCCTTAAAGAAAGGTCATGCCTGTCTTTCCTCCTTCCTGCTTTCTACTGATTGGAATGTAGATGGGGTGGGTGGAGCTTGAGCAGCCATCTTGGACCATGAGGTGGTGGCCAGTTGTTGAGAATGCAAAACAGTAAGATGGAAGGAACCTGGGTACCTGGTGATCATGGCATCAACATATGGCCCTGGACTTCCTGCAGTTTGTTTCTTTTTTCATTACAACTTTCTATTTCTAAATAGCTTAGGACTCATAAGAAGTTGTAAAAATAGTATCAAGAGTTTCTATATACTCTTTGCCCCGTTTTCCCCATTGGTAACATATTACATGGCCACAGCGCAACTGACATTGGTACAGTGCTATTCACCCAAATAGAGAGCTTATCTCTGTATTTCTGTATTTGTTACATGATAGAGAAATAACATTCTATCTTGTCTGGGCTACTTTGCATTGTTTTGGTTTTATTTGTTATCACTCACAATGAAATCTATTTCTAACTGATATAATTTCCAAAAAATATAAGGTGGCACCCCAACCCATCCCTGAGAAATGGATACGGTAGGCAGAAGGAGCTGATGCAGACACAGGGAACCAGAAAAACTTCAGGACAAGGTAGAAAAGTCCTTTGAAACAGAGAGAGATACAGGACTACCAGGTCATCTTTCCTTTTGATGGTGCTGAGAGATCTGTTCTCTCCGACCTCCTGACCCCACCACTGACTTTGCATCCTTGCCTCACCTTTTCTACCTCGGTGCTCCCCTTTCTTGTGCTTGAACCACCTGCATATCCACATCTTACCTACCCAGAGCTCTGCATCTCCCTGCTAATTCTTGGAGACTTAAGATTCTCATTAGTATTGCCAGCTCCTGGCCCATCAGAGTCACATGTCGGAAGAGAGGAGTGAAGGCGGGTGACATTTGTTGGTATTTTCAACTCGGGTGAAAACAAACAAATTGCACTGAAGTTAAATGTCAAAGGCCCCTGAGCATATTGCAAGGGAGAGAGGGAGGGAGGAGCACCTCCTCGCAGGGGCAGCCTTCTCCTTGTCCCTGGGTGGGTATGCATAGGGGATGCAACCGTGCTGGATGCCCACAAGGAAGGCCAAGTGTTCAGTGTTTGTCCAGTGTCCAACTTCATCCCGTTGTGGGCAGACTGGTTATACATGGGCAACACCCAAGTGAGGACATTCATTTATTCTCCATCTGTTCATTTAGAGAACATTTACTGAGAACTTACTACATACAAAAGTTGCTATAATAGGTGCTGAGGGAAGCCAACTATGAAACAAATTTTGGCTGGTGTCCACCTCCAGGGAACGGATCTCTTTTAGAGAAGACATAAGACATGCAACTATGTAATATAAGAAGCAAATAAGCATCATCACTAGGAGTACAAAGTTCTTTGAATACTCAGAGGAGAAAGGAAGATCAGGGAAGATTTCAGAAGCTTTATCATGAGACCTGAAGGAGGGACAACACTGAGACATGCGCAGATGTGGGCTATAGTTGCCCCTCACCTCAAAGACAGCATAAATGCATCTCCATGGATATCACGATTAGCTTTGATATCATTGTTTCCTCAAACTAAGGAGAAGTGCACTAAGGGAACTAGACATGTGACATAATCTAGCAGAGGAGGTCTTGTTTGTTTTACTCCTTAATCCCTGGGGGGAGTTTCTGTGGCCAGTGAACTGATTGAAATTGTATGTCACATTTTTTGTGATTATGCAATTTTCTGGAAAGAGTGTCCACAACCTTCATCAGAATCTCAGTGGTAGAGTGACTTCTCCCAGAGTTCGGTTCTTATTCCATAAGCTGTCAAGAAGTGGGGCCTCACTGAATCTCGGACCAATACCTGTCTGTCTGAATCTACTCCAGAAGGAGAGGTGGGAGGTTTCTAGATGCAGTTCTTCCTGCACAAGCTCTAATTCCTGAGACCTGGGTTACATGTCTTATCTGGAGAGACCCTACAGCAGCTGCAGCTCAAGGGGGTGGGGCAAGAGACAGAGAAACAAGGGAAAGGACAAGGCAAGCTCTTCCCCTGGGGGAAGCAGCATCTTCTGCTTACATCTGGCCCCGTGGTGATTGAATTATCAACCCTCTGACTTAACGAGTACCTCTCTAGTCTGGCCACGTGGCCTGCGTTGGGGAGAGCAGACATTTCATTACTAGAATTCAGTGGTGCCGTGAGGATCCTAGTCTCCTGACAATTATGAGGAGGAGCTGTAATGCCAGGCAGCAGCCTGTGTGAGCCTTGCCTTGTTAGAAACATGCCAACTTCTGCCACTCCCTAGTCACATGTGTAGCTCTATGTGACCAGGGGAGGCAAGCTATCTCTTCTAGGAGACCCAAAGTATAAAACAAATGCCTTCTTTGGATATTCCCTTGGGCCTGGACCGTCTGGCTACCCAGACATAATTAGAGGACACAACATCTTTGAAGATTAGAATTAAGAGAGAACTGCACAGGCTGCTGGTGGACAGTTTCTAGGAATCATCATCAATCCTTCATCTTGTTACTTCCACGGGTACCTCTCCCAACTGAAATGACCTTAGGGACACGTCAGGTCACAGTAGATATCACCATTATCTTTCTTTCTACACAAGGAGAAACAAAGGCACAGGGAAAAGCCCAGGGGCACTAGTAGAAGACTCTGGGAGGATGTCCAAACTGTCCAATCTTACCACCCAGTGAGTCTTCTAAGAGTCAAGGGAAAAGCATGGATCATAATTGCTGTGTAATGTGACAACGCATGTCAGAGTTTCTCTAGGTTACCCTGCCTCATGTCCATGGCATCGCCTGGCCTCAAGAACAGAGTCATGGTTGATCAACATCAAAAGCCCAAGGCCAACCGGATCTTGGGTCAACCATGCCATAGGATTCCTCCTGTGACACTGCTGACATCCCAGACCAACAATTCAAAATTAGCCACATCAGCTGGCAAAGTCATGATAGCCAGCTGGGTATCGCCAGTCAGGGTTACAATGTCACTCTCTGCCTTGGTGAGTCCTGAGCACTGCTGGATTATTACCTCAGGGCATCCTGACCTGAGGGAAAGAGAAGCACATTTCAGTCTGTGGCTGTGCGATTCTCCCTACATACTCCACCCTGGAAGCCAGAAGAACTGAGGGATTCGACACACCTGATTCTTCCACCAAGTCCAGAAAACTTTAGTGATGGGTGACAGATCTCTGAGAAGAGCCACACAGACCATGAGTAGGATAGAAATGACTGAGTACATAAGGGAGGTTCCTTTGAAGCCAACTGTGTGAACATCATGGAATTATTCTCCTCCCCCAGTACTTCCTTAGCACACAGAGAGGAGGGCACGGGCACACACAGAGAAAGAAGGAAGTAGAGGGTGAGAAAGAGAGGAGGAGGGGTAGGAGAGAGGGAGAAGAAGAAGAATATACACAAGGAACTTCAGAAAGAGAAATTCCAGCATATCATATCAGTCCCTTAGGGCAAAAGATTTGGTTGTACCCTTGGGCAACTTATGTAAAATAAGAGTGACTCATTGCTAGGTGTAAGAGAAGAGGCCCGTGGCAAACTGCATTGACAGACTAGGTGATTCTTCACCAGTGGGAATGTTCTATGGCACCCTGCTTCAGGCTAGAGAAGGGTCCTGATCACCACTGCTGATGGAGACTCCAGCTCACTCCAAGAAGTAACCTAAAGACCTTTCCTGTTATGTACCCTGCAGGGAACTCTCACCCTGGAAATGTCATTGATTATGTCAATATAGTTGGAAGGATAAAGGAAGAGGCGTGTTGGAGAGTGAAGATGTGGCAACGGGGTTGAGGGCAAAGGAGAAACGATTGGCTGGGTTTGATACTCTCATTGCGCATTGACATAGCACAGTATGGGGGATAGATGGATGATAGCTCAGCTCTCTCTAGCTTTAAGGATCCTAAGCATCCATATAACAAGCATCAATGCCCAACACCCACTGCCACCACCCTTAGCAATGCCAGGCCCACCACCACCCACCACTGCTCAGTAGGGTCAGGACCATTGTTACTAACCCAACTCAGACACACACACAAGTGCGCGCGGCACGCGCGCACGCTCACACACACGCACCTCTATTTGAGTTGACTTTGATATTCATGTTTCTTTCCTCTGAGCTGAAAAGACACTCTTTTTCCCTCAAAGACATTTGCCTAGAGGGAAGCATGGTCAGGACTGGGTGATATGCAGGAGTATTTGGAGTTTTACTCATATCACTCACTGGGTTTTTAATTTGCTGAGGGCACGTTATGTGCCCAAGGATCAGTAAGTCCCTGATTCTGACCATTCTCTACAACAAACTAATCTTAAGATTCTTTTGGATGTGCCAAAGCTCAAAGCAAAATGTTCCCATAAACAGCCAGGCCCTGTCCATTGTTTCATCAGATTCAAAACACCTGCCAGCCTCTCCCTGCTTCAGGCGAACCCTCCAGGCCCTGTGTGCTTTCTGTGCTGGACTGTCTCTCTGCGCCATCTCATCCTGCTAGGATTGACTCTGGGTTCCCTGAAGTAGGGTCTCCTGTCTAGCTGGAATGCTCCAGACCAAGACCACTGAGGGTTTAAAAACTCCTTGGATGTCTAACAGGCTCAACCTTGTTGATTTCAAGGAAATAAAAAGGAAAACACTTTAATTTCATTTTTTCCCAAGAGTTTGGTAGAGACAAAGATGTCTGATAATAGCCAGTGAGGCTGTAGGCAAACGAACACAGCCAAACACTGCTGGGGCTGTGGGGGAGAGAGGTGAAAATTAGGGCAGACTTGCTGAAAGACAATTTGGAAATATCTATAGAAATTTTAATGCTTTCTGTCATGGGTCCATCTAGCTGGGGATGGTGTCATGGGTGGCAAAATTTACCAAGACAGCTCTAGGTAAAGAAAGTCGATTTATTAGAGAATGTCTGAAAATATGTTGCAAGGGTTCAATGGGCAGTGCCACAGAGAAGAGGCTGTCTGCAAAGAGGCTATGGGACTGGAGGGAAGTTTTATGGGGTCATGCTGGAGGGGGTGTACAGAAGGAGGTCACTGTGTCCTCGAATCATTTGTGATTGGCCATCTCTCAGAACTATTGCTCATTTTTCTCCCCTACCTGGGGCTCTACCTGGGGCCCCTTCCTTGTTCTTACTTACTTATCAGGACTTACACTATCCACTCTTTGATCCAGAAGTTTCACATCTAGGAATTTATTCTGCACAGATACTTGCACTTACACACACAAAAAATGTAGATATAAGGATTTTGTCACAGCATTGTTTATAAGAGCCAAAGACTATATATAACTTAAATATTTACCTACAGGATACTCATATGTGAAATGATGAGTTGCAAAATCTAATGCATAGTGAGATCCTATTTGTGTCCCTGAAAAGGATACACATACACACACACACACAAACACATCTATTTATCTATGTAGAAGCCAAAAATTTTCTGAAAGGTTTCCCTTAGAACTGTAACTGAAAATCTAGGACATAAAAAAAGATATCCTTTTTATTATACACACTTTTGCACTGTTTCCGTTTTTAAAATTGAAATCCAATGCTTTTATAATAAGAAAAAACTATTTGTAAAGTAAACAACTGAAATAACATTCATACCTCTGGTCTCTCTTCCCTCCCCTTTATTCTCATGGTTTCTGCCTTGGAGCCATGCTTTCCTCTCACTCGGCTTATCACAGTAGTTTCTGTCACTCCTCAGTGTGCAAAGCCTGTGCATCTCTGAGAGATTACTTTGCACCACTCTACCAAACACATCATGATCTCATGGCCTTACCTGCCCCTCAGCCCACCAGCTGTTTGTTCCACCTCAGTTGTCACCTCCGCAAAACAATTCGATGCAGTCATGTGGATTCCATGTGGGGTCTGGCATAAGCCCCCATACCACCCTATGGCACGGGATCTGGCTTCAGGAGCCGCCCCTTAAGAGGCCAGTGACACAACCTGGAAGTGCAGGGGAGTTAACTCCTTATGGGGTGCTAGCCAATGGAAACACTGTAAAATGGATAAAAGTATTACATGTTCTCCCCCAGGGCTCTCAAACAAGCCAACAAATATCCCAGCTTTCCTCACCCTGAAGGGTTGTGCAAAGATGAGGAGTTACCATGCTGCAGCAGCAGCATCACCGTCATCTTTATTGTGTTATTTTGTGTCCCCGAGCACACACATAAGAGCATAAGATATCAGCAGGGAGGAGGGGGTAGGACTTGTCAACATGATGGGTGTGATGGGATACCACTCCTGTGATTATGTTACATTGTAGGGCAGAGGAAGTTTTGCAGATGTTATTAATGAAGATCCCTCATCAACTGACTTTGAGTTAATCATAAGGAAAGTTATAAGGAAAATTTTCAATGCTGCAAAAGAAGTAGCACCCGAATATAAATTTCCTCAGCAAGGTAATTTACTTCTATAGAAGGGTGCAGCTCACAGAAGGAACAATGGCGAGTGCACACCTGGACAAGGGAGGGGAAGGGGTACTTATGCCTGATGGAGGTTGCCCCTACTGCTGTGCCATTCCCCTATTGGCTAGGGTTAGACAGCACAGTCTAGTCTAATTCTGATTGGCTATTTTAAAGGAAGCAGGGATATGAGCCAGAGTGGAGGGGTGGGTAGTTTGGTGGGAAGGACGGTTATGGACAAGTCAGAGCAGGTAGCCAGGGGTCAAAGCAGGTGACCAGGATGAGTCAGGACAGAGCAGGGGACTGGGGGAATAGATGTGAACTGCTGATTAGAGCTGGTGGAAAAGGTTGTTCACTGAAACTACAGGAAGTTAAACTTTAAAATGGAGGATTAAAGAATAGGAGAGCTGAACATGCTGATGTACTTTGAAGAGACACTTGGGGTTCACTATATCTAACAAGGGAGATTGTCCTGGGTGGGCCTGACCTAATTAGGTGAGCCCACAGAAAGGACTCGGCCCTTCCTAAAGTCATAGAGATTCAAAGTGGAAGAGACATTTCTCTTGCTGGCTTTGATGGAGCAAACTAGCATGTTGTGGAGAGGCCCGTGAAGCAGGAAGTGGTAGGAGGCCGCTAGGAAGCAGGAGAGACCCCCAGGTTGACAGCCTGCAAGAAAGAAGGGGCCTCAGTTCTACAATCTCAAGACACTGAATTCTGCCAACAATCTCAAGGGAGCTTAGAGGTAGATACGCCCCTAGAGTCAAGCCTACAGATAAGAATTCTTTGACTTCAGCTGTGTGAGACCTTGAGCAAAGGAGTCACAGAAACTTCGAGGCAGTAAATCTGTGTTGCTTGAAGCCATTAAGTTCCTGCTAATTCATTATGCAATAACAAAAAACTAACACATATTCAGAAGTGTGAATTCATTTTAGACTAAAAGGAGGAGGCAGCTAACTGCTTAGAAAGCCAGAGGAGAAGGGCAATGCACTCCCAGAAAATGAATCTAGGAAAGAGAGACTGAGAGAAACTAGACCCAGGAATGTCGGAGAGACGTGTTTCCTCAGCCAAAAGTAGCCTACTCAGTAGTTAGCCTGAGTACTTAGGGTCGCTGATGTCTTCGAAACTTGTGCTCGTGTGTGTGGCCAAGGCCACAAAATGATTGTGCTGCTGCTGCATGGCAACTCCTGCTGTTTGCACAGCCCTTTAACGTTAACAAAGCTGGCATATTTGTTGACTTGCTTGATTCTCTAAGAACCCTGAAGGGAATATTTAATACTTTTATCTTTATTTTACAAATGAAGAAAATGAAAACAGATCATGGAGGGCTTTCCATAGTTACACAGTTATTAAAGGTTGCCCAGGGCCCAGACCTAAGACTCACGACTCCCTCTCCAAGGAAGGACAGAAAAGGGAAGGGAGAAAAGCAGTAGCTGTGCTCCTTGGGTCAAGGACACAAGAACCAGCCTCAGAGGCAGCCCAGCTCCCACTTGCTTAGAGTCATTTTGGCACCTAAGGAAAAACAGCATTCCCGGAATCACCACACGTGCTTTTCTCTAGCCAGGAACACACCAACCGTGCAACTCTTCAGCTTTCAGCTCAGTGAAGGATGTCCTCTCCAACCATCCCAAACCATCTCCCCTGCAACCCTCCCCACCACCCTCTCCTCTGTTCTCTCCTCCTCCTCTTCCCCTATCAAAACATACCTGTTCTAATTCCTAGTCTCTGCTCACTAAGAATATCATCACCATATGGAGGTAGTGATGGATAACAATGGTTTACATTCCTGTCTGTAAGCCAAGAGAGGTGTGTATATGTTAAGAGTCTTTTCCTTAGAGTCCTAATCCAAAGGAAGGATCTTACATATGTGGATTTAGGGCCTTGAAATATAGGTAAGGTGCTTACTCTAGAAGAAAGCCCGGCATTCCACAAGGAAGTTTGGGGGAGAAAAATGGATTAGCCTTTTTCTCCCCCAAAATAAGCTATCTTGTCAGTCACATGTACAAATATTTTCTTTTATCCCAAGGGAAAGGCAGGTGCAGCTTGTCTTATCATCAGCATAGGGTTACAGCAGAAATGAGAAAACTCAGGCCAGACCCAGTGGCTCACACCTGTAATTCCAGCACCTTGGGAGGCTGAGGCAGGAGAAATCACTTGAGCCTAGGAGGTTGAGGCTGCAGTGAGCCATGATCGTACCTCTGCACCCCAGCAACAAAGCAAGACCCTGTTTCCAAAACAAAAATAAAAAGAGAAGGGAGATGATACAATTCTTTAAAAACCTGAAGGTGCCATGATTTACCATGGGGTCTTGTGCAAACATGTGTGGTAGATGTGACGAGTGGTCACCAGTATCCAGCTCTCCTTCCCTTCTAGACAACACTTCCCGGTGCTCTTGCTGGTCTGAGAGCTCTGTGACTGCATCTGGCCAGTGAAATGTGGTCAGAAGCAATGTGTGTGGCTGATATACATGACTGCCCAGCCCCTCTCCTGCCCTGCCACGGAGGCCAAGGGGACTGTGTAGCTACAGGAAAATGAAGCCATTGTTAACCTGGATAGTTGAGGACCACGTATAGGACAGCTGCCCTTAAGAGTCATTCAGGCCCGTAGCGGATTTTGTGAGGGTGAGAAATAAACATTTGCTGTGTAAGATTGGAGGCTGCTGGTTACTAAAGCATAAGCTTGCTTATTCTGATTAACAGATCTCTTAACTTCACTGAGCCTGTTTTCCCTAACATGTGGAGAAAACCTGCCCAGCCTTCATTCTAGGGTGACAGTGAGGAACAGATGAAACCACTGATAACTGCTTTGTAAACATGAATGTATAAATTATGCCAGGTTAAATCAAGGCATGGGCAATTTGCCGGAATGGAGGTTTCACTGCCAATTGGTGCAGGCAGTAATAAGCCTCACACATTAGGCAGCGGGGGGAGCTAGGCAGTGAACATTTTTATTTAAAAAAGGTACTATTTAGCAGCAGCAAGAAGTTCAAAATTCTCTGAGATCAGGAACACATCAGTCCAGCGCTGTCCACTGCAGTCTACACGTTGGTTTCTATATCCCAGCTATGCTGACAGGCAACAGCCCAGAGCAACATTAAGTCTCAGCTCTCTCCATTCCCCCAGCAGTGAGACAGAGCAGAAGCACGAATCACCCTTCTCTCCATGCAAACAGACCCCCTCCCTCCTACAAGGGTGCTTGGGCAAATGATACCAGCCTCTCTGACAATGACAGTGTGACCTTGTGTTCTCCCAAGGAATGTGTAGCAGTAATGAGGGCAACTTCTGTATCCCTTGCTTTAAAGAAAAACTCTTATGCTTGGCTTGTTTCCAATTCCCACGAGTTGGATAGTTGCCAGCCATCCAGTCCCAACAATGCAGATGAGCCCAGCACCCAAGGGGTTTGAACCACAAGACAGAAGAAACCTGGATCTGAATGACTGTCCGGCACAGCTGACCCCACCAGATGGCACCAACTAGACTGTTCTGTGGGAGTAAACTACACTTCCATCTTATTTAAGCAATTCTCTTTTTGGACTCTTTGTTATAGCAACTTTACCTTATCCTAACTGATACACTGGATTAAAAGATGCTACAACAAATGTTTTAGTTTATTTCACATGTGTTTTCCAAGAACCCATGAGACCAATATAACAAAAAGTCTTTCTGGTTTGCAAACTTGGCTAAAGATCTCTGTCTTCCCTAAGAAGGAAAGCCAGGTCCCCGGACTAGGCAGGCAGGTTGGAGGGAGTACCGAAGGGTGCCCTCTGGGTCCCACTATCTCACTCTCATTTCCCCCAAGAATCCAGGGAAATTGTCTCTTTACCTTGGCCAGCATATTTTCAACAAAATGAACAAACTCTACGATGGGGCAGTCACAAGAGTAAAGTCTTAGACCAGAGGAACTTCCCTTATGAGGGACAACGTGTGCCCCTGGTCTCTCCACCCACAGGGTGACTAAATAGATAAAGAAGCTTAGAGAGGTTGTATGTGACATCTAACTCCTTAGTAAGTTGCAGCTAAATTGTAAACACTGTTTTTTAAACTATGATATGTCAAGTGCAGACGAAACATGTGCATTTTGCTGTGGACTTGTCTCCATGCACACTTCACCATTCTCTGCTTCCTACTGTCCTCCCCTCTCATCTTTGCCGGGCCTAATCCCATCAGCCTTTCAGGGCCCAGAACAAATGCTATCTCTTCTCCCTTGAAAAACCTGCATGTTCCCTACAACCAGGTCAGTTGCTTCCATGTCCAAATACCAAGGCACTTTCACCTGTGCTTCTTTTGGGATGCTTGGCACTGTGTGCCTTCTGGATGAATTGGTGAAGACACACAGCAAAGGCTTGTAGTTTCAATGGAGGGAGAACATTTTAATGAGAACATCTAGTCTTTGTGTCTGGCTAGGGTCCTCAAACATTATTTCATCTAATTCTTATATCAACTCTATGAGTTGGGCACTATTACTCGTTCCATTTTACCAAAGAGCACTGAGAGATGAAGTCACTCACCCATGGTCACCCAGCTAACAACAAGGGAGGAAGACATTCAAACCTAGGAAGCCACTATTTATAACCACTGTAAAATGCTGCCCTCATTCATGACAGGGACAAGTGGGTGCCCATGACGCTGGGAACAAGGGAAATATTGATGGCAGAGAAGGTGGCTGTAACCAGGATCAGTGGCAAGTTCAGAAGTCCTCATGTGGACTCTTGTGGAGTCCCCTCACAGAGGCTCCTCCCGGAGGTTCCTACTGACAGCAGGCCTGA
Organism: Cebus imitator; assembly: GCF_001604975.1. Classification (NCBI taxonomy): domain Eukaryota; kingdom Metazoa; phylum Chordata; class Mammalia; order Primates; family Cebidae; genus Cebus; species Cebus imitator. The sequence continues at coordinate 840,472 of NW_016107766.1, read as the reverse complement.
GCTTTGAGTTACTGAGCCGAGACAGTGAAACAACTATGTCAATTAAGTCAAACATCTGGTCAATGTAGTGAAAAATCAGTCACCAGGGGTCTGGCTACAGACCCAGGACTTCTTCCAGGCAGTAGAGTCTTCCCCAGGCCCCCGCAGATGGAAGAGATGCTTCTTTTATTCCCAGACCCTGATTTGCATGCTCCTTTCTGATTGGTTGGTGAGGCGCACATCTCAACCATGAGCATGGGAGGTACAAATTCTGTGGCCTCTGAAATGTGCATTAGAATGGAGAGCTGGATTCAGCCCAGATCCCAAAAGCACATTCCCAGTACTAAGTTCTGTGCTGCCTGCTGTAGAAATGCAAATTGCCATAATAAATGCCAATTATCCCAATTACCTCTAATTGTCTGGCTTGTGTAGCAAGAGCATTACCATAGGAGAGGCCTACCAGGGAGAGGGTGTATTTAACTGAATACCCTATCCAGGGAGCTAGGTTACAAATGAAGTAGGTGAGCTGGCCCAGAAAGCCCCCTCCATGGCCCCTGGGATAGATCACCACAGAAAGATGAGGAGTCTTCACAGTCTCCCAGCTGCTTGGGGACAGCACTGATGCAGTGACATCTTTATGCAATGGTCATTAAATGCTATTTAAAAAAATTGGCCAAGTGCTGGAGAGATAAGCGCAGAGAATATATGCTTGTTCCCTACGCCTCTTCCGTCTGGCCAGCTGAGTCTATGCAACAACTAGGGGAGAGGGTAGGCTATTGAATGAAACAATGACATTATTTTCCATCATTGTAATGTAACATTTGATTCGTTCATTTGTTTAATCAACCAGCCAGGCAATCGGGAAGCATACACTATATACCAAGCATCTGGAAACACAGCATTTTGAGCTGAAAAGTGACATTAGAAATTATACACACTGAGCTGGGCACAGTGGTTCATGCCTGTAATTCCAGCACTTTGGGAGACTGAGGTGGGAAGATGCTTCAAGACCAGCCTGGGCAACATAGCAAGATTCCATCTCTACAAAAAAAAAAAAAAATATAGCGGGGCATGGTAGTCACGCCTGCAGTCCCAGCTACTCTGGAGGCTGAAGTGGGAGGACTGCTTGCGTGTAGGTATTCAAGGCTGCAGTGAGCCATGATTATACCACGGCACTCCAGCCTGGGCTATAGAGTGAGACACTGACTCTAAAAAAATAAAATAAAAATTAAGAAAAAGAAATTATATACACTGCATGTCCAGCAATCACACCAAGTGATTTCATTCCATCCTATAGCAAACAATTGTTTGAGCCAGGCAGAGTTGTAGCCCCGAAAATATAGCAGTAAATAAGATAGACTAAATCCCCAGCAACCGCCCCCTCCCCACCAAAAAATCCCCCACTTTCAACAGAACCTGTATTAGAATCTGGGGAGACAATATACAAAATAAAGTAAACATGATATCAGAAGGTGGTAAGTGATTCAGAGAAAAATAAACTAGGGGAGGGAACAGAGATTACCAGGTCTGACATTGAAATTTAATGTGATTTGGGTGACATGAAAGAAGACGACACAAAACCTTTAGTAGTAGCAATGAGAGATTGCACCCTCCTCCAAAAACCTCACACTCTATTAGTCACTACCTGAATAGACTAGAGAAAATTTGATACAAGACAGAAAAATGTGGTCATAGGCTATCTACCAATACATTAGCTGAGGTCCCATTTGTAGTTACGCAGGCTCATTTTTTATTAGCTTAGGCAAGATCACGAGTCTTGCTGGACCTCTTAATTCTGTTACAGTATTGATTAAGGTTGAGCAAATGCAAAACGTGCAATTTACACATACCCTTGTGAAATTAAAACCTCTCCATTTACTGAGAGAGCAGTGATTACTGCAAGAACTGAGGGCAGCTCAGCTACAACCAAGAAATTATTTCATTTGCCAATGAAGAGAAAAACAGAGACTAAATGTTAAGTCTGGTAATGGTTGTCTCCTGCTCCCGTTCTTAACCCTGGCTTGGTCCAAGGGCAGAAGCATGGGTGAGCACAGGATGATGGAGAAAAGCCCTGAGAGAGTGGCTGGTAGGAATGTGTGGCTTACAAAGGAAGCTACACAAGTCTCTCCATACTCTCTTTCAAGATTCCAGCCATCCTCTTGGCTTTGGCTGAAGATGCCTCCTCCAGAAGCACACGGACTCTGTTCCAGGAAACCCCTGCAGCTCCCCTCAGTATGTGACTTACAACCCCCTTTCCTTAAGTCCTGTCTAGGAGAAGCCTGCTCCTGCCTCACTCATTCCTTCCCCCATTCCAAGAATTTTTACTGACATAGAGGCATCTAGATCTGTATCTCTCATTTAGTCCTTGTGAAGCAATCTTGGCTCATCAACAGGGCCACAATGAATACAACCACAGTGATGATATCTCATAAGCGACAGCACTTTACAGTTTATAAAATACTTCCCCCCCCCCCCCCCCGCCAACATCTTTTCCTCCAAATCTCCAACAAATATGCTGGCAGAAAAAGCTGTTATATGTTGTACTTTCTGGTATGCTCCCCTTTTTATAGAGTAACCCAGAAGACCTTTGGGAATTCCCCCCATTTCCCATCTCCATATCCACTAATATCACCACTGTAGTACAAGCCACTGTCATTTCTTGTCTGGAAAATTGCAACAGACCAGGAACTGCCATTGCTCTTACTATAAGCCCTTCTATCTAGCTTGTTTATCATCTTGTCAAATCTTCACAATAACTCTACGTCTCCATTTACTGATGAGGGCACCAAGGCTCAGAGGAGGTACCCAAGGTAACAAAGAGTGGAAGCCAGGTCAGTCTGGCCACAGTACACATGTCCACTATTACCTTACAAGGACCAGTAGCTTCCAGTGCCCAATGTACCCTTGTGTAGAAATAGAATTGTGGCTGGGCAGATGGCTTCCAGAAAAAGATCCTATTTCCCAGCCTCCCTTGCAACTAGGTGTAGCCATGTGGCCAAGTTCTGGCCAATGATGTGTCAGTGGTAAAGGTATGGACAACTTCCTTTTTTTTTTTTTTTTTTTTTTTTTTTTTAAAAAATTTTTTTTTTTTTTTTTTTTTTTTGTGGAAACAATCTCCTTCTATCGTTATGCTGGAGTGCAGTGGCACGATCCCGGCTCACTGCAACTTCTGTTTTCCAGTTTCAAACGATTCTCCTGCCTCAGCCTCCCGAGTAGCTGGGACTACAGGCACACACCACCACACCCAGCTAATTTTTTTGTATTTTTAGTAGAGATAGGGTTTCACCATGTTGGCCAGGATGGTCTCGATCTTTTGACCTTGTGGTCCACCTGCCTCGGCCCCCCAAAGTGCTGGGATTATAGGCATGAGCCACCGTGCCTGGCCAGGTATGGACAACTTCTAGGAAGCGTCCTTAAAGGAAGGGTTGAGGTCTTCCCTCATCTCATTCCTGCTGGCTGAAATGTGAATGTGACAGATGGAGTTGCAGTGGTCATGTGAACCACGAGGTGGATTTGGGAGTGGAAGACATGCAAGGCAATACGGTGCAAGGAGCTTGGACCACCCAGAGAGGGTTTTATATAAGAGGAAAATAAACTTCTATTGTCCAATTTGGATTTTCTCTCATTCAAAGTCGTATCTTGTCCTACGTTATGTAACAACATTTTATCTACAAACAGAGCTGCCCTTGGAATGCAGACAGATATCTCTCTACCTCTGCAACCAGAATCCTAATTTGGAGGCTCTTTATCTCTTCCCTGGACTGCTGCAATAGCTCCTGACTAATCTCCCCTGCTTCTAGTCTCAGTATTTCATATCCATTTTCTACACTGTGGACAGAGGGACCTAACAATGATACTACTCTGGCTACATTCTTTCCTGGTTCAAAATCTTCACGGTTTCCCATTTGTTCCAAGGTGGTGTTTGAACATCTTCCAATGGGTGCTAGTGTCCCACAACCACGTTCCTGCCCAGCTCTCCAGAGGAATCTCTACCCGGGTCTGCCCAGTGATTTAAGCAGGGATGCTTACTCCACTCCATGTTCCCTGCATTTCCCTGCATGCATCATACTACTTTTCTTCTCTTCCTCTTCTTTTCTGAGGCAGGGTCTCACTCTGTTGCCCAGGTTGGAGTGCAGTGTCACGATCACAGCTTACTGCAGCCTCAAGCTCTTGGGTTCAAGTGACCTTCCCACTTCAGCTTCACAAGTAGCTGGGACTACAGGCATGCACCACTGTGCCCAGGTAAATTTTGTATTTTTTGTAGAAACAGGTTTTTATCATGTTGCCCAGGCTGGTCTTGAACTCCTGGGCTCAGGCCATCCCCATTCCAGACTGTGTCCCACCAATCCCCAGCTCAAGTCTCTGTCACTACACTTAACACACTGCATTTCGACTGTGAAATCCTCCAAAGCAAGGACTGCTGTGTTATTCATCATTCTCTCACTAGGATCTGGTATAAAACCTGGCCTAACCATTCATATTTCTGATGAATCAATAGATTAATTGTAGCAGTGCTACGGTTTGACTGTATGCCTCAAAGTTCATGTGTTGGAAACTTAAACCTCAATGCAACAATGTTGAGAGTTGGGACCTTTAAGGGGATCAGATCATGATGACAATGCTGTTATGGTGGGAGTAGGTTAGTTATCGTGGGAGTAGGTTCCTGATAAAAGAATGAGTTTGTCCACTCTCCGCCCCCCAACTTCTGCCATGGGATGATGCAGCAAGAAGGCCCTTGTCAGAAGCAAGCCCCTTGACCTTGGGCTTCTCAGCCTCCAGAACTGTAAGAGATAAATCTCTGTTCCTTATAAATTATCCACTCTCAGGTATTCTGTGATGGCAGCACAAATAGACTAAGACAAACAGACCCTGTTGGTGTCCCACCCACACCCCTCAGTGCCCACCATTCCCATGCATTCTGAAGGCTTCCTGCCCCAAGCACATGTGACTCTGCCTTCTGTGTCCACAAGAGTAAGTGGGCTATGGAAGACAGGTCAGAAATGCAGAAGGGTTATGCATCCCCTACTCCAAACCAATATCGGAAGGGAGCTGGTGAATAAGTACCTAGGCCTTCTCACTTTTTGGGTAGGACAACCCTCAGGTGTAATCTACGCAATTTCTTGTAGTTGGCAGAATAACGACCCTTTACAGATGTCTACATCCTCATCCCCAGAGCCTATGAATATGTGAGGTTACATGACAAAGAGGAATTAAGTTTGCAGATATAATTAAAGCTGTTAATCAGCAGACTGTAAAATAAATAAGCTGGATTATCCTGGGTGCATCCAATATAATCACTAGTGTCCTTAAATATGGAAGAGAGAAGGAGGTGAGAAGGTCAGAGTGATACAACGTGAGAAGAACTAAACCCGGTGTTTCTGGCTTTGAGGGATGGGGCCATAAGCTAAGGAGTGTGGACAGCCTCTAGGAATTGGAAAGGGCAAGGAAACAGATTATGCCCTAGAGCCCCCCAAAAGGAATGCAGCCTTGCCAGTACCCTGATTTTAGTTTAAATAAACCCATTCTGAATTTCTGAACTATAGAAGTGTAGGATCATATATTTGTTATTTTAAGCTATTAACTTTGTGGTAACTTGCTACAGAAGCAACAGGAAACTAATGCATTCCTGGAAATCTCAGGAAACCCGAGTCCCAGGTGTTCAAATCAGTAACTTGCTCATGAGCATGCCCCATATTGACTTCTTGCCCTTCCTGCTCTCACTTCCCTATTTCTCTATCAATGCCTCTTGAAATCACCCCGAGATAAACTACTTACTCTCAGATCCTGACTTGGTTTACTTCTAGGGAAATCCAACATCAGATATTAATTGGAGGAACCAGGGAGATATCTGACCACACAAGAACTGGGCTCTTCTGACCTATCTAGGATATGACTCAGATCTGATGCTTGACAGCTTCAGGATCCTTCTTTGGGTCTATGATGTTCCCAAGAGGATCAAATTTATGGGAATTTGGAGACTGGAGAGATGCTCCACAATGCCAGGGGTGAGGAGGGCAGGATGGGATGGAACTGAGGTACAGCAGCATGTGCTGGCACTGTCCACCCAGAAAAGAATGGCAGTGACCTCTAAACTGCCCCTGCTGCCCCCAGGAAGGTTCCTTCAGGAGAAAGGAGGCTCTAACCCAGAGAAGAAAAGGTTATGGGGGTAGGGATGGTAACTAGGAGAGCAAGGCAGTAGTGGTGACAAAAGGCAATCCTCTTAAGGCCCTACAGTCTACCAGGAGCTTACTAAGAATATGGCAAGAAAGAGACAGTGGTACAGCAAAGAAAGGCAGACTTGAGGCTGTCAGTTACCAACTGTCTCTCTCATTAGCCACTGACCACTTCTTTTGGGTCTGAGATCATAGGATTATTCTCTGCAAGAGAATCCAGGAGATGAAATAAATGGGATAACCTTTGTAGGTCCATTCCCATCTGACGTTTGGATAGATTATGACCTTAAGACAAGATGACCAGATCACCCCAAGGGGCAGGCAGCAAAGATAAATAGAGGGAAGAGCAGGAGAACCTATAAATGTGTTAGGCAAAGGTCACCCAGATGTTGCCAGGCCATCTTTCTGTAATTTGTCCCTCTTTTAGGGGATGGCTTAGAGAGAGAAATGAAGCTCCATCCCGGGGAGCTCCTCGTTGGAGGGAAGAGTCTCAGTCTCATTTTTAAAGAGCCTCCGATGTTACAGGTAAAGCAAGAACATCCACCTGAAAGATAGCCATTGGCATCCAATAATGTCTATTATACGCAGGGGTCTCCATCATGGGGTGATGTAGGGAGAGAGCTCCCCACTCAACAGTCTACCAGGATTGCTCCTGCCAGAGGACAAAGCCACAGGGCCCTGGGCTGGACCTAGCGTAAGAGTTAGAGGTAGATGGTGCTCTAATCCACTCTGCTTCTTCATCCCTATGCAAGTCACCCCAGGCAGGCCACTTCTATCTCTGCCTTGATTTTTTTAGCTGTAAAGTGAAGGCAATGTCTGCTTTACTTATTGTTATAGGGCGAATAGGGCCAAAATTCATAAGTATGTTGAAATCCTAAGCCCAAGTCCCTGAGATATATGGCTGGATTTGGAGATAAGAGTCTTAAATAAATAATTAAGGTAAAACGAAGCCATAGATGTGGAGGCCTAATCCAATGTGCCTGGTATTCTTATAAGACGCAAAAGCGTGGACTTGGACACACACAGAGGAAAGAGCACGGGAAGATGGAGGGAGAAGACGGGCACCTACAAGCCAAGAGGAGAGGCCTCAGAAGAAACCAACCTTGCTAATCCCTTGATCTGGACTCATAGCCTCTAGAAGGTTGAGAAAATAAATTTCTATTATTTAAGCCATCTGTTTCTGTTTTGGTAGTCCTAGCAAAGTAATACACTTATCTCGGTATCCGGAAAGTTGAATGAGATGATGATGATGATGATGATGATGTGTGTGTGTTTCAAAAATGAGGCCGTTTCCCCCCCCATTAGTCCCCCTTCCTAGGTCCCTACTATTCTTTCTTTTATATCACATGGTGAACTAAGGGGAGAGCTTTCTCCAGATCCTGTCTGGGGAAGACCCAGCTGCCTGTGTCCTTGGAGGCTGTACTCCGCCTGCAGATACTGCAGCAGGCTCTGAGCTACAGCCAAGACCTAAATCAGAGGAGGTGACATTCCCTTCTACAGTTGTGCTCCCTCTGCAGCCCAGTCACACTCACATCTCAGTGGCACACACATGGAGACAGTGTCTGAGGGACACAGTTAGCGACTCCTGGCAAAGTCCAGAGTAGCAATACAACAGGGCTTTACAGGTGAGCTATCTGCAAGCTGAGTGGTAAGAAGAAAAAAACAAGAAAGTTCCAGAGAGGCTGGGCATTGATCAAGGACATCTCCATGGGAGGAGACAAAGGACCAGCTCTTCTCTCTTTGGCAGAAACCTAGCCTTGGCCATGAGAGGTTCTGAGTCTGGCCTCATGATTTCCCAATCTGATGGAGGAGATACAGCCTGTCTTCAGGGGACTCTTAGTCAAAGGAGAGAAACAGCCTTTAATTTCAGAAAGACCTATTAGACGAAAGAAATCTGAGCCTTAGGGTGCTCCAATCAGACAGAGAAGACAAATCTGACTTCTTGTGTCTCCTAGTATGATGGAAGAGACCCAGTCCTTGTCACAGGTAGTCTCCAGTCTAATGAGGGTAGACAGCCTCTGCTTCAGGCATTTCCATATCTGACAGGACATACTCAGTCCTGACCTCAGAAACACCCCAAAACCCTGGCTTCAGGGAACTCCAGCATGAGGGTGCAGAATGCACTTAAAGAGTATCTGTCACAAGCCAGAGCCATGTGTCACCATGTGGCAAAGCATTTAGGGTATACTAGGTTCATTACGGAGTGCCTCTCTGGAATCAGACATGGGGTGGAGGCTGCCTTGCAAACCCTCCCACCCATCCAACCCAGTCCCTGCTCATGACCTTCCTAAGTGGTGTCACAGGCCTTATTCACCCAGGATAGGAGGTTCCCAAAACTCTTCTGTCATTAATTCCATACTTGGTTATTGGACATCTGCTCTGGAGTAGGCCGTGGGGACTCAGAGGTGAACCTTTCTGAACCTGGGCTCTGCACTCCAGAAATTCCCAGGCTAGTGTCAGAAGCAATCAGTGAACAAGTCCTTGGTCCCCACTGCCCTTCTTCTCCACCCGCAAGCACTGGGAGGTCCCATAATGCCCTCTCTAGATGATCCAGTCCTCACTAGCTGTCAGAACTTGCCTTGACCATCTCTGTAATTTGTGTCCAGCAGGGGGCCTGGTCCCAATAAAAACATGATGAGAAGGGGATGTATTAAAACCACAAAGAAAGGAAAGCAAAGGAACCAGCCAGAGAGATCATTCCTTTGGGGAAGAAGAGGTGTTCAGATGGGTGGGACTGTGCTCTGATGTAGGTCACAGCCAAGCTTTTGTTTTGGGTGATGGGATTGTATGCACTTATTCCATTACTAAAGAAAACTAAATATCATAAAAGTGGGTTATGTAAAGCCCAAAGAGTGGTGAGATTAAACCAGACCTGAGGGCCTGAAGTTCAAAGGAAAAGAATACCCAGTGAAAACAATATGAGCGGGCAGTTTATGGAGGTACTAAAGGAGCAGAAGGCGGGGTGGGGGCTTATCTGCCACTTGGCAGGACGTAGAGGAGAATTACAGGCAGCTGAGCTCCTGTTCCACCTCTGCCTCTTACCCCATCTCCTCATGCACGTCTCTTCTCCTTTCTGGCTTCATTTGTAAAATGGGAATTATGTCAGCCCTATGTAACCTCCTGGTCAACTCCGAAGTGCAATGAGGTGGCATGCAGAGGACCTGAGGAGGGACAGGAGCTCATCTGAGATAACCATTGTACTGGGTTGAATGGAGACCTCGCCCAAAAGGTATGTCCATGTCCTAATCCCTGAACCTGTGAATATGTCCTTATCTTTAAAACGGGTCTTTGCACATGTAATTTAGTTAAGGTGATGAGATCATCCTGGATTACCTGGGTGGGCCCTAAATCCCATGACAAATGCCCTTAAAAGAGGCAGGGGAGGGGCAAGACACATAGAGAGAGGAGAAGGCCATGTGATGATGGAGGCAAGGTTGGAGTGAGGCAGCCACAAGCCAAGAACACCTGGAACCACCAGAAACTAGAAGAGGCGAGGAAGGATTCTCTCCTACAGCCTTTGGACGGAGTGTGACTCCAGCACCTTGGTTTCAGACTTTGGGCCCTCAGGACTATAAGAGGACACATTTCTGTTGCTTTAAGCCATCCAGTTTGTGGTCATTTGTTGCAATGTCCCAGAAGCTGGTCCAACCATCATCTTTGGACAGGAAACCTCCTATCCTGGGCCAGAAGGGTCTGTTAGTCCACTGAGGAAGGCCACGAGCAGGGGTTGGGTTTAGATGGGTAGGAGGGTATGCGAGGCAGCCTCCACCCCATGTCTGATTCTGCAGAGTCATATCAGATTGAGCCTGGTATATCCAACCATCCATTGCACTTCTCAGGCTCCCCTTCCCCCTGGTTCTTGGGTTTTGTCACTGGGAGGCACTCATAGGAGACTGGAGGATGGACAGAGAGCAAGGTCAGGACACATCTGCTGCCATCCCACAAACTCACCTGCTTCACAGAGGTCCTGGCAGGGGCCTTCTAGGATTCCAGTTCTCATTGACTGGCCTCTCTCATGAGACACAGCTCTCCATGTCCCTCCTTCCCTCCCTTACCTGATAGCCTCAAAAATGGTGCTGCTCCTGCTTTGTCCTACCCAGGAGCTGCACCAGGGCATCCCTCCACCCTGCACACAGCCTGTAAACCATTGCTCCACTCATCCCTGTAGTTAATGCTAGGAATTAGTCATCTACCCACCGCTGGGTCCTCGCCAGCCACAGTGCCCACCTAGGAGCAGAGGGACAGGCTTGTAACCTGGAGCCAGTCCCTTCCTTTTGAATTCCCACTGGTGGATCTGTCTTTCTAGAGCATCACATTGGGTGATCATGGGCCACTTGGCACCTAAAGCACATGTCTGGACCTCAGTTTTTCACCTGCCCCACATCTCCCCATCCTGCCTGCAGAACCCCACCTGCCAAGCCAACATGGCTCCCCAGGCATGTGGGCCTGGAAAACGGCATCCCTGGAGTGGGTGCATCTGAGAAAACACAACACCCCTTCCACACCTCCTCAGGTAGTACAAACCACAGCGAGATGGAGCCAAGTGTTTTCCATTTAATCAACAATTTAAAAGGCCATGTTCTGCCTGCTCTCAGAGTAATTCCCTAATGGAAAGAGAGGAGCTGGGAAGGCAGAGCAGCCAATGGAGAGCGCTTCTCACCCCAGCCCCCAGGTTGAGCACACCTTGCCTCTCCTGGCCCCAGGCTCTGCATTACCTGCTGCTGCCCTCACTATTCACCTCCAACACAGGCAACTGCTGGGCCTGGGCCCACCTCCAGGGGAACACAGGGGTGGGGATGGAGCATAAGAGATTCAGGGGGCAGGACGGGGGTGGGTGGCTGCACTACAGATGCCTGGAATGTCAGAGTACCCTGAGTCAACCCCTGGTCCTCCAGAGGACTCCAAAGACCTAGAGTGGCAGGGTCACACCTGGAGTGGCCCACCCAAGCCTGGGACAGCAGGCTGAGAAGGATGTTGGTACATCAGGGTGTGTCCAGCAGGTCTGATCCTCATAGGTAAGGGGTGTGGGGGACTGTGGCTGAGAAAGAGAAAGGGTTGAGGGGGTCAGGGGCCCACAAGCTTGTTCAATCCAAGGCTGCAGGCAGGAGTATGGATGAGGCTGACCTGCAGATATCTGAGAGTATCTGGGAAAGGGGATGAGGCTCTTCTCGGTGACTCCAGGACTAAAGCTAGGGTAGAAGATAAAGGAAGGCAACTTTGGGGCTCAACTTCCAAACGACTTGTCCAAAAATCCAAACCATAGGAAGATGGATGGCTCTGGTCTCCTGACAAAGTAATAAGTAGGCTGTCACTGTATGTGTTCAAATGAAGGCTAGGCTGCCACGGTTCAGGGATGCTTTCATGCTGTCATGCCATGGGAGCTCTGCAAAGTGTCACACCGACTGCTGAAATCTTTCCCCAATACACACCGAGCTGCCCTGGGAATGGTGGTGTGGCATGCTGTCGAGCGTTCAACCCTAGAGCCAGCTGGCCCAGGTTCAAATCCCTGCTCTGCTATTGAGGAGCGGAGCTACCTGGGGAAGCTCACTGCAGCCACCCCCAACTCCCAAGACTGTAAGAAGGACAACAACAGCATTGCTGACTGCAAAGGGTTGCAGTGATGATGGAATGAGTTAATACCACAAGTACTTGCTCATTCTGGTTGCACAGCCGGAAAGGCCACTCAGACTAGTATCCATCCTCCAGCCCAGCCAGGAAGGATTTCACTCTGTAGTACACAAGCCTTCTCTGGGATGGCTTGTCACATACCACAGCCAGACACATAGTTGCCTGAAGGAAGAGGATAAGCAGGGGACCCCAACACTGCAAAGCAAGCCCCTTGAGAGGGTGCTGGAGTGCCCAGAAGCAGCGAGGGCCTATTTATTCACACTTATTTAGTGAACCTCATGCCCCAGGTATCCCAAATGCTGGAGGGCCCAGGCCCAGGGAGCCAATGACTTGCATTACCCAATTACAAACAGATGCCCCAACCCCACTCGTACGGTCCTAAACGGAAGCACGCTGGTGTGTGTGTGTGCATGAAGTGAAGACAATCAGGTTGTAGTTATAGAAAACTCGAATTCCTCCCCCTCCACCCCGTGCACTGTCCCCTCCCTCCACCTTCCCCCCAGCCCTTTCAGTTTCTCTTGTTTGGCTTCCTCCCCAGAGCTGGATAGGTGTTTCCAGGTCAAGACAACTGGTGGATTCCATCAAAACCCACAGCAGGTGGGGCTTTGAAAAAACCAGGAGTCTGCAGATTTATTCTAATGATGCTTTTCACTGCCTGCCTGAGCTTCTCACTTTTCTGCAGGCTGAGCTGGCATCTGAAGACCCTCTGCTGTTGGCCACTGCAGCAACTTAGGAGAAGTGGGAGGATTTAGGAGTGCAGAGAGCAGAGAAGCCGCTTTGGGCATTTTCAGCCTAATAAGATTTCCCGGGCTTCCTGCCAAATGACCTTTAGGAGCAGCCTGCCGGGTACCCCCTCGCTACCCGCAAGCATTCAGATTCACCCTATCAAAGTTTAGCTGCATTTGTGCACTTCCCCCTCCTGATGATGGTGTGGCTCAAGCCACTTCAGAAGCTGCATCCTACGCTCCCAGGCACATCCTGCAGGAGCCCTAGATGTGACCTGACTCTGAGCAGCATTTGACACATTGATATCCTTTTTCCCCAGACCTCTCTCCTGCCTGCACCTGCTGCTTCCCCTTTCAGGCACCTTGGCAGGCTGACAGGTCAGAACCATGTTGTTCCCTAAAATGCATTTTACTGGCTCTGAACTTTCAGTGAGTGTGATTCTCCTCAGCTTGGAACCTTCCGTCTCTGTCTCTCCCACCCTGCCGTTCACACCCTTCATTCACTCTGGGCTGCATCCGTCAGGAGCTCCTGAAGCACCTGTTTCTTTGGCTGTTTTGGAAAGGGGTCTCACTGGGTGAGATGCTAGAACAGAGGACACAAAACACACACCTGCCTCATCCCTGCCCCTCGGGGTCCATCTCACATCTCTTCTCCCACGACCACGCCTCCAGATCCCTCCTCTTACCTTCTTGCTCCCCAAGATAGGTGATCTCCTGGGCCCCGGCCAAACTCCAGGCCCCCCACTCTCTGCTGGGAGACAGCCAGGAGGGATGGTTATAAACTGACAAGCAGCTCCCAGCTGCCACACCTCGGCCAGACTGCCTGTGAGGCACCTCAGGTAGCATCCTGCCTCCTCCCAGCTTAAATGTCATGTCTCCAGGAAGCACCCGAAAAGGAGACAGCGTGTGTCAGACTAGAAAGTGCCTCTGCTTCAAAATCAAGAAAACCTGGGTTTAAACTCTAGCCCAGCCATCTTCTAGCCATGTTGGGGAAGTGACATAGCACACCTGGGCCTCCGTTTCCGCCCCCAGTCGTGGGGGAAAAGGTCATGGCCGACACTTCCAGAGTACAAGGCATGGTTCCCAGGGTGCTAAATATACTAATTCATTAATCCCTCACAACAACCCAGAAGGTGGGCGTTACTATTATCACCCCTATTTTTATTTTTTATTTAAGTTCTGAGATACATGTGCAGAACGTACAGGTTGTTACATAGGCATACATGTGCCATGGTGGTTTGTTGCACCCATCAACCCATTATCTACATTTTAAGCCCTCAATGTATTAGGTATTTGTCCTAATGCTCTCTCTCCCTTTGCCCCCTAACCCCCGAGAGGCCCTGATGTGTGATGTTCCCTTCCCTGTATCCATGTGTTCTCATTGTTCAACTCCCACTTACGAGTGAGAGCATATCATCCCCATTTTACCAGTGTGGAAACTGAGGCAGAGTGGTTACATCACCTGCCCAGGGATACATAACTAGAAACTGGCCACCTAGACCCATCATGCCCTCAACCGCTATTGCACACTGCCTGGCGCATCTACCTTCTCACTCACCAGGATACAGACACCCACGTGTTCCTGACACACGGCAGGAACACAGCAATGCAAAATGGTCTTAGAGTTGTTTTTTCCAGCAGGCCCATGGGATCTAACAGGTATAGTGGGGAAACCTGGGCGCCTTCTTAGGTAAGTCGAGAGCCTTGTGTTTTTGCTTCCTGGTGCTGCCATAACAAATTGCCACACATTGAGTAGCTTAAAACAACAGAGATTTATCCTCTCACAGTGTGGAGGCCAGAAGTCTGAAATGAAGGTGTCAGCAGGGTCATGTTCTTTCAGGAAGCTCTAGAGAAGATTGGTCCCTTGACTCTCCCAGCTTCCAGTGGCTCCTCTAAATCCTGGGTGCTCCTCGGCTCTAGTTGGATCACTCCAGTCTCTGCCTCTGTCTTTACATGGCTCTTTTCTGTGCCTGTCTCTCCTCCTTTTCTGTCTCTTACAAGGACACTATCATTGGATGCAGGGCCTACTTTAATACGTAATTTTTTTTTTTTTTTTTTAGATGGAGTCTTGCCCTGTCACCCAGCCTGGAGTGCAGTGGTGCAATCTCAGCTCACTGCAACCTCTGACTCCTGGGTTCAAGAGATTCTCCTGCCTTAGCCACCCAAGTAGCTGGGATTGTAGGCATGTGCCACCACACCTGGTTAATTTTTGTACTTTTAGTAGAGACAGGGTTTCACTATGTTGCCAGGCTGGTCTCAAACCCCTCACCTCCAGCAATCCTCCCGCCTTGGCCTCCCAAAGTGCTGGGATCACAGGCATGAGCCACGGCACCTGGCCCATAGTGATTTCATTTTGTGATCCTTATTCTAAATAAGGTCATGTTCTAAGGTTCCAAGTGCAATTATCATTCGGAGGTCGCTATTCCACCACAAATAATCTTTTGGTCCCGGCTTCTGTTTCTTAAAACAACAAAATAATGCTAGAAGACCCTGTGCTCTTCTGGGTCTTCAAGGACCATGACCTCAACCATCCCAAGGCTGGTCCTGAAGAGACGGCCCCACCACATTCACTCTCATGGTTGCTGGAGACTGGGGCTTCATGAGTAAACAGCCACAGTGTACCCCTTATGTGCGGGAGGAGCCTCCAGGGGTCAGTATGGCCCCCAAAGTCTCTGAGATGGGGCAGGGGACCCTTGCTCCATAACAAGCCAGCTGCTTGGGCACCAGCACTGAGCCTGTGTGTTTGACCAACTAAAGTGCAACAAAGTACCATCGATGTAGCTGTTCTGCTTGGAGATGGCAGCCAGACCCTGAGAGCACTGCAGGTAAGAGAAACAAGGATGTGAGCCCAGTAGGAGCGCTGGAGGAAAAATTGAAAAGGAGGGACTTGGGGGATGGCCTGGGAGGGATTCCACTCGGCACTACAGACAAGCATGGTCTGTATGATACTAAGTTGTATGTGCAGGTGAGGAAGGTGAGGGGAGGAGGGCCAAATGAAGTCCCAGGCCTCAAGGGCTGGTGGGGCGTCATGAGATGTGTGCTCAATGGGTGCACAGACAACTTCTATAGGTTGTGCCATTAGCAGTGGAAACTGACAGGTTATTTATTTCATTGGAAAGATGTGATATGAGGTACAGGGAATGGGGATGCCGAGGCTGAAGAAGGGAGCCCTGATCCCTTCCCCCAAAACTAAGATTCTCTCCTCACAGCTGCTTTTAAAGCAATTTCACGTTTCTTGCCCTGTGGACTCCTCACTCTTGGCCATCCCACCTTGTTGCACAATTCCAGGGGCACCATGCTTGATGCAGTCTAAGCCAACAGTGCCCCTGGGGTGTGCTGCCTTTGAGATGGATCTACCTTTCCCAGGTGACAGAAGAGCAAACCAACCTTCAAAGAGGATGGTGAATTGCCCAAGGATGCACAGCTAATTAAAGGTAGGGCTTGAAAGAGCAACCAGGGATTCAGAATCCCACCCAAGTGTTTTGCCCTAGAGCGGTGGTGCCACTTTCCTATACTTTCTTTCCTCCATAAAAAGATATTAAAAGGTATGTTATGATTGCATTGGTATAAGGATGAATGTAGTCCAGCCTAGATTGCACCTGATGGACCCAGTGTGACTGAGGAGGCCCCTTCCTGCTGGGCCCCAGCCTGGTCTGGTGCTGCTCAGCCCATGCCACCTCCCTGTACCTCGGTCAGTCTGGGTCCTCCATGACCCACCCACACTCAGGACCCATGCCAGAACCTGGGTTGTAAAGTATGCAGGCCTTTTCCTTCTCCCCACATTGACTGAAGTTCTCTGGGATGGTGCCTGCCTTCTGTCTGCCTCTACATTTCTCCCGACATATCTCCTTCTCCAAGAAACCTTCTTTGATAACACAGATGTATTAGGAGCTGCCACTAGAAATTCTCTTTGTATGGAAACATCTTGAATTCCCTTTGAACCTGTCTCCTGAGCCTCACTGTAAGAAAGGCAGGACCCACATTCTCCTGTGTACAAGCGCCACCACCCATAACCACCAGCTATACCTGGTACAGAGCTGCACATACGGGAAACCCCATAGGTGCTGAGTTAGCAAGGGTAGCTCCTAGGCCAGAAGCGCTGAAGTACTTGCTGTTTTTCATTCCCTACTTTCCACCTGGAAAACTTGTATACATCCTTCAAAGCCTCGGCTCAACACTCCTGGTCCTAAAAGCCCTCCCTTATAACTTTCCAGACACAGTTCATCTCTCTACTTGCCCATTCCCCTTAATTCCCAGCACAGGCTCCACGGGAAGCGGATATGATGCATTCCTCTCTTCATCACACGACTTACCTGTTTCCCACCACACTGGGCCACTCCTGAGAGTAGGCCCGATCCATAGCCCAGAACAGGCCTCAGATGTTGGTGGCCCGATGGACATCTTCTGCCCCAGCTCACACTCACTGGCAAGCAGAATCAGGAGTGGCATCCTATTTTCAACCTGCCTGGGCTGGACCCCAAGGGATATCTCAGGCCTGCTACAAAGTAGCCTAGACATCTAGTTCCCCAGAGTCTCTTCCCACCTTCTCCTTTAATTAAACTCACCTTTGACTCTTGATGATCAGGAAATGGATTATCTAGGTCAGCAGTCTCCAATCCCAACTATATACTAGACTTACAGGGAGCTTTTACAAAATTCCAGTGCTTGGCTTCTAGCAGATCAATTACATCAGAATTTCTGGGAATGGAACCCAGAGTGAGTATTGTGGGTTTTTTAAAAGGCTCTTCAAGTGAGCCTGATGATCAGAGGGGTGGAAGTAACTCATGGTGGTGGTGGGTTTTCTAATTAGAAGTGTCTGCCTTTTGTTCTTATGTCTTTGTTTTGGCTCATCTCCCGAATCAAGGGCTCTCCTTGAAGGCTGGCTGGGAAGAGGTCATGGCTCCTAGAGCTGATGGGGATCTCAAGGGATGGTGGGACCTGGCTGCCTGCCTTCAACAAGGTTATTTCCGTTGTCTGTGGCCCCAGGAGAAAAGCAAAACTCAGGGAGGTTAGATGTCTTTCATGAGGTCACCCAGCCAGTGGATGGCCACAGTGAGTTATAAATCAGGTTCTTTCAATAAGGATTTGGTGCTGGGCTGGGGCAGGGGTCAAATGAGGCTATAGAATGGCACTGAGTGCATGTTTTCCCAGCACGTCACTGGCCTTCCCAGCAGGTGCTGCAGAAATGGGCAAGAGTGAGCTTTATTTCCCTCAGTAACAACTCCCTGGTGACCTCAGCTAAGCAGCCAGCTTTGGGCACATCCTGTCCCTCTTGTCTCTTCCTAGGAAAGAGACCCCAGCTGTAGGCACGCTCTCCCTTCCCTGTTCCTTCCAGAGCATTTTGCTTAAAGAGCTGCAGGCAAAGCTCTTTAGCGCCGTGGTGGTGAGTCACCTGTGCCCCTCTTTAGAGACCCCACGATCCTCTCCAAGCCCAGGAAGGAGCTTATCAGACAATGCCACAAGATGTTGTTTACATGCACACCAGATGTCACACAGACGCAGCAAACCGTGACTATGGTAAACCTGTTTGTGGCTTCTCCTCCATGTCATAATTAGAGAGACAGTTTGAATCACACGTTCAAAGTGGCAGCATCAGGGCGGGAAGCCACAGGGATAAGCCAGCACCAGGGGATGTAATGTGCTGTCCCCTGCTGTGCCAGGGTGCACCCCCACTGCCATCCTATTCCTCTCGGATGGAGTGGCTGTGCACACCCTGCTGCCAGGTACATGCTCCTGCTCCCACCCCTGAGTTGGGGTCTGAGACCATACTCTGTGCTATCATCTTATTTGGTCCTCAGAATAATCCCAGGAGATCAATGCTATTATTGGCCCATTTTACAAATTACAAATAGACAAAAAGAACTAATAATATTAATTGCTGCCATTATCACCACCACCATGGTTAATATTTGTATATATTTATTCTGTGCCAAGCTCTACCTCCTTTACACATTCATTTAATCCTTGCAACATCCCTGTAAGTACAATTAGTATCCTTATTATACAGATAGGGGAAACTGAGGAACAGTGAGATTAAGCAACTTGCCCACAGTCACACAGCTGGAAAGCAGCAGTGAGGAAATAATCCATTCACTGACAGAGTGAGAGCAACTGGAGATCCAAAGGTGAGTGGTGTAGACAGCCCATCCCTCATAGAGCAGGTGAGTTAACCTGCTGAGTACCCCAGGCTGAGCAGCAGATGAGCCATGGCTTGAGCTAGGTGATCTGGTGTTCTAAATTTGGTTTCTTTCCTGTCTGACCATGCTCTCAGCCCTTTCCACTATGCACATGTGTGTATGTATGTGCATATGTGTACACATGCACATATGTGTAGTGTGTGAGGCTACACATTACATTTTCTATTGACACACAATACATTTTCTATCGATACATTTAATTTGGAACCAGCTAGTGGTTTTGGCTATCCAGCTTATCACATGGTAGATTTCAACAAATAAATTAAATAAGTTAAATTATATTAAATTGACTTTCTTCACAGAATTGGAAAAAACCACCACCTTAAATTTCATATGGAACCAAAAAAGAGCCCACATAGCCAAGACAATTCTAAGCAAAGAAAACAAAGCTGGAGGCATCACACTACCTATACTACACTACAAGGCTACAGTAAACAAAACAGCATGGTACTGGCACCAAAACAGATACATAAACCAATGGAACAGAACAGAGGCCTCGGAAATAGTGCCACACACCTTCATCCATCTGATCTTTGACAAACCTGACAAATACAAGCAATGGAGAAAGGATTCCCTATTTAATAAATGGTGTTGGGAAAACTAGCTAGCAATATACAGAAAGTTGAAACTGGACACCCTTTCCTTACACCTTATACAAAAATTCAGATGGACTAAGGATTTAAACGTAAGACCTAAAACCATAAAAACCCTAGAGGAAGACGTAGGCAATACTTTTCAGGACATAGACATGGGCAAGGACTTCATGACTAAAATACCAAAAGCAATGGCAACAGAAGCCAAAGTAGACAAATGGGATCTAATTAAAGAGCTTCTGCACAGCAAAAGAAACTATCATCAGAGTGAACAGGCAACCTACAGAGTGGGAGAAAATTTTTGCAATCTATCCATCTGACAAAGGGCTAATATTCAGAATCTACAAAGAACTTAAATAAATTTACAGGAAAAAAACAACGCCATCAAAAAGTGGGCAAAGGAGATGAACAGACACTTCTCAAAAGGAGACATTTATGCAGCCAACAAACATGAAAAAAAGCTCATCATCACTGGTCATTAGAGAAATGAAAATTAAAACCACATTGAGATACTATCTCATGCCAGTTAGAATGGCAATCATTAAAAAGTCAGGAGAAAACAGATGCTGGAGAGGATGTGGAGAAACAGGAATGCTTTTACACTTTTGGTGGGAGTGTAAATTACTTCAACCATTGTGGAAGACAGTGTGGCGATTCCTCAAGGATCTATAACTAGAAATAGCATTTGACCCGGCAATCCCATTACTGGGTATATACCCAAATAATTATAAATTGTTCTATTATAAAGACACATGCACATGTATGTTTATTGCAGCACTGTTCACAATGGCAAATACTTGGAAACAACCCAAATGCCCATCAATGATAGACTGGATAAAAAAAAAACATGGCACATATACACCATGGAATACTATGCACCCATAAAAAGGATGCGTTCATGTCCTTTGTAGGGACATGGATGAAGCTGGAAACCATCATTCTCAGCAAACACAAGAACAGAAAACCAAACACCTCATGTTCTCACTCATAAGTGGGAGTTGAACAATGAGAACACATGGACACAGGGAGGGGAACATCACATGCCAGGGACTGTTGGAGGGTGAAGGGTTAGGGGAGGGATAGCATTAGGAGAAATACCTAATGTAGGTGACAGGGTGATGGATGCAGCCAACTACCATGGCACGTGTATACCTATGTAACAAACCTGCATGTTCTGTGCATGTGACCCAGAACTTAAAGTACCATAAGAATAATAATAAAAGAAGTTAAACTGAATTGAATCTAACACCACTCCCTTCCCTGGGCTTCTAGGGACTGGAAATGTACAAAATTATCCTCTGAGGAGTCGGTATAGGCAAATAGTTGAGATGCAGGTTCTAAAATTTTGTCTGGCTTAAAACCAAGTTCCCACACATACCAGATAGAAAGCCTTAGGCATTTGCTTCACTTCTCTGTGCCTCAGTTTTCTCATTACAAAGGGAGGTGATAATGGTTCCTACCTCAGAAGGTTAAGTGAATATTAAGCTCTTAAAATGTTTGGTACCCAAGACTCAATAAGTTACAGTCATCACCATCATCTTCATCACAATTAATAGAAACGATATCTCTCCCAACCTCTTGCCAAAGCACACTTGGGAAGATGCCCTGTCCTCAAGCTGAGTCATGGTGACCATGACTGAGAAGAGGGCTTCCCACTCTTGAGCTGACGGTGGCTTCAGTGCCATGGGCGCTGGGCCTGCAAGGCACAAGGGTTTTAGTGCCAGCTCTGACACTAGACAAGTTGCTGTCTCTCACTGGGGCCTCAGTTTTCTTAGCTATAAAACGGGGAGCTGCTAAACTACTTCTGCTAAGTTACCACTATGTAACTTTTCTAAGATCACTTCTAGGTCTCACTTTCTAAAATTTTTTTTCTTTTTTTTTTTTGAGACTGAATGTCACTCTGTCACCAGGCTGGAGTGCAGTGGCACAATCTCAGCTCATTGCAACATCTGCCTCCCAGGTTCAAGCGATTCTCCTGTCTCAGCCTCCCAAGTGGCTGAGGGAAGACTCCACTTATACATCTGGAGGAAAGACTTAGAAAAATCTGGGCTAAACATCCACAGAGAATCTCTCTAGAATGCTTATATATGAATTACAAGTGCCATGCTAATTTGAGGGAGCCACCTATTGCTGGGACTACAGGCACTCACCACCATGCCTAATTTTTTGTATTTTTAGTAGAGATGAGATTTCGCCATGTTGGCCAGGCTGTTCTCAAACTCCTGACCTCAGGTGATCCACCCGCCTTGGCCTCCCAAAGCCCTAGGATTACAGGCATGAGCCACCATACCCGGCCACTATCTAAAATTTCTAGGAGCCTCCCTTCTGTCCCCTTCCTGCTGTGGTTCCCTTTCCTGAAGGAAGCATAATCCCAAGTGTGTTTTGCTAAAACAACTTGAAGGAAGATCCTCAACTTCTAGATAAGCAAGCTGAGACTCAGCAGGAATCCAGCCAAGTTCGTGGCAGGACTGGCCTGGGGCTCAGGGCCCCCTGGCTCCCCTGTCATCACCACAGAGCCCACCCACAAGGCATGGGCTCCATGGGAGGTTGAAGACCATGCCAAGGTGGAGTCTGGCCACATTCCTCCTCCTCTCCACCACACAAGGCCTGCCAGCCCTAAGAATCTGTGCTGCTGAGAAATAAGTTTGGAAAAATAATTTTGGCTTAAAGCCTGTTATTTTTTTCTAAGGCCTACTTCTAGGAAAATGTCAACGATTCCTGAGAATTGACGTTTGAATGCAGACATGAATCTACTTCCCCTCTCCATGTTTTTACATGAAATCCTCATGGCCTAGAACAAAAGATAAAAGTAAACACTGATTTAATGCTTGCTGTATAACAGGCTTTCTTTTAAGAACTTTGCATATATTAACTTATTGAGTCTTTATACAGCACCAGGTGAGTATTATGATTCCTGTTTCTGAGATGAGGAAATGGAGGCCAGATGGCTCCATTTACATGGCTAGATATTGGTGAAGCTAGGATTTGGTTCCATTTGTCTGGCCAGTTAAGGCTCTTTTTCTTTTTTGAGATGGGGTCTCACTCTGTCACCCAGACTAGAGTGCAGTGGCATAATCATGGCTCACTCCAGCCTCAACCTCCCTGGGCTCAGGTGATCCTCCCATCTCAGCCTCTGGAGCAGCTGAGACTAAAGGCATGTCCCTCAATGCTGGCTATTTTTTAAAATTTTTGTAGATATGGGGGTCTCATTATGCTGCCCAGGCTGGTCACAACCTCCTGTGTTCAAGCAATTCTCCTGTTTTGGCCTCCCAAAGTGCTGGGATTACAGCGTGAACCACCGTGCCCAGCCAAGTTCAGACTCTCAACCACCATGCACATCGGAGATTGTGGCTTGGAGCTGGGCAGTCTTAGAGTTGAATCTTGACTCCCTGCCCTGCTTGCTGTGTGGCTTCAAATGAGTCTCTTATTTCTCTGGGCCCCACATTTCTGCCCTAGAAATAAGAATAAAACCCTAGCCTGTAGGGAGGGTTGTGATTAGGACTTATCAATATCATATATCACCATGTGTCACATTGGACCAGGTGGAATACAAGCACTCATTAAATGGTAGCTATTATTTGTGACTTAAAGGAATATCAGACTGCTGACTGGGCACTTAACTGCAAAACCTAATGATTCCAAAATTCACAGTAGCGAAGATGGAGCCTAAAATAATGTCACCTTTACATCTGGAGGGAAGGCTTGGAAAAAATCTGGGCTAAACATCCACAGAGAATCTCTCTAGAATGCTTGTATATGAATTGCAATGCCATACTAATTTGAGGGAGTCACCAATCGTGATGGCCCCCTGACAAGCATCTGGGTCTGTTATGGAGAGTAGATCTTCTGAGGGCTTTAGTTTTGAAGGAAGAAAAGCATTTATTGGGCCAGGTACGGTGGCTCATGCCTATAATCCCAGCACTTTGGGAGGCTGAGGTGGGAGGATCACCTGAGGTCAGGAATTTGAGACCAGGCTGGCCAACCTGGTAAAACCCCATCTCTACAAAAAATACAAAATCAGCTGGGCATGATGGCACATGCCTGTAATCGCAGCTACTTGTGAGACTGAGGCAGGAGAATCACTTGAACCCAGGAGGCAGAGGTTTCAGTGAGCCAAGATCATGCCATTGCACTCCAGTCTGGGCAACAGAGCAAGACTCCGTCTCAAAAAAATAGAGAAAGAAAGAAAAAAGAAAACTATTTATTGAAAAGCGGTCCCTGGTTCAGACTTTCATCAATACAGACAGGTCCTCTCTTGGGTATCAAAATCAGTTTGCTTTGAATTTGCTTATTTTTCTTGCCGGGAATGGAAAGCACCTTTGAGAAATGGAGACCCAGGGAGTCTAGTGTACATGTAAGCCCAAGGGATAGCCCATGAAGGCAGACCTAAGGATAGGGCTTGCCTCTCCCTACCTACCAGTTGCCTAATGACTGTACCGAAGGCTCCTTGGATGAGGTTAGGGTAGCAGGAGGGCAGTGTTCAGATCTGAGAGGTTCCCATGCCTGGAGGCAGGAGATGAAGGGTGAAGACTCAGTCCCACAACCCTGTCATCCAAAGCCTCAGTTTCACAGCCCTAAAATTGAAGATAGCTGAAATGCTATAGCACCAGGCCAGACCAAGCAAAGATGCTGTTCTAGGTGCTTTACTTATGTTCCCTCATCGAATCCTTCTAGCAACGCAGTGAGCGGGATCTAGCCATTGTCCTCATTTCAAAATGGGGCAACTGAGGCACAGAGTAGTTACCCAGCTTGCCCAAGCAGCTAAAAGGGATACTGGGTTATGCGGCCAGGCAGTGCGATGTGGGGGCATGGGGGCTGGTGCTTTGATCCCTTTGCCTTTTGTGTGAGTGTCAGTTGCCATGTAGAAAAGGAGCTACTGTTAGGCAGGGGTGGGGAGGACAGCACATGAGAAACCTTGGCTTCTGAAACTCACTCCTCCCAGTGGGCCCAAGTCTAAACAAGGTTTCTCTGCTGGTCGCTTGGCAGGACCTGAATAGAACCAGATGCAGAAGACAAGTGCCACAGAGGTCCCAGGTTCTCAAAAGAGGTCCTGGAAGGCAGATGGATGGACCAGAGTCAGGAGAAGATGCTAAGTTCTAGAGGCCCCTGGGGACCACATGGAAGAGGCTCCACCATCCTCAGGGGTGGAACCATATCCTCCCCTTGGGGGAGTCCCTGACGCACCCCCACCTGCCTGTCCAGCCATCTCCAGCACTCCCCAAGATCTCTACTTTTCCTCCTGGCAAGGGGTACAAAGATAGCACATAAAACCACCAAACTTGTTTTTTTCTTTTATTTTTCAAAGATGTCCCTTGTCTGTGGTTGCCATGGTGACACCTGCTAGCTTCTCTGAAGTCAGTGCTCAGCTCCCTCCAGCGGCCTCAGCAGCCTCCCCCACTGAGCCCTCCTTCTGCACACCCCTCCGCCCCCGACCTGCCCATCTCAGCTCCACCCGGGCCCTGCCTCCCCGTCCTGGCCAGGCCAGCTCCATGGGGATGGCTCAGGCTGGGGTGGAAGAGGACTTCAGAGGAACTCAGAAAACAGGCAGATAAGTGACAGTAATGAGCTCCTGAGTGGTGCGGGCCTGCCAAGGACTCCGGGACATGACTAGGGTGCCTAAGGGGCTGTGCCTACTCCACCTCCAGCTCCCTGCCCCTGCTGCAGCCACTGTCCCTCTGGTCCCTTGGCCTCTCCTCTGTCCTGGGAGCTCTCACTCCTTCCACCAAAGCCCAGAAGGCACCAGGGTGGTTGAGAAGAAAAAACCTGTGATAACTCAGCAGCCACTTACTCGCTGCCTGACTCTGGCAAGTTATTTCACTTCTCAGACCTCACTTTCCACATCCACAAAATGGGTGACTAATACCTACTTTAAGGGTTGTTGTAGGACATAAAATAGAAAACGTGTGTCAATATCAGCTCTGCTGCAGTTGTTAGAGTGACGCCATTTCCCATCTGTCTGCTTTGTGTTTCCATCCTCCCTTCTCCTACCATCTTCTCTCCCCTCCAACCTCAGTTTTTGGCCCTCCCTGCTCTATCTCCTTCCTGGACTTGGCCACTGTTACACTAGTAGGGTTGATGGCATCCTAATGGCTTCCACCGTGGGGTTCACCCATGCTGCCTGGGGTCATCGAACTTCTTGGGGAAGGTGAGGGGGAGGTGTCTGATGTTCAGAAGAGACAGCCTTGACCTCTGATGGGAAGCCAATGAGGGCACAAGAATAATGGCAATGGACCTATTTATTGAGCACTTACTGTGTGCCAGCCTCTATTTGAGTTTTTCACAAATCAGCCCATTTAATTATAACTTCACACCTATGTAGAACTTACTCTTATTGTCCCCATTTTATCTCTAGGGAAACCAAGGCTCAGAAGTGGCAGGAAATGAGGAGCAGTGATTCCACGATGTGGGCATGAGAGGGGGAAGGAAGATTACCTGGCAGCTCCCAGACTGAAGCAGGTTTTCCCTCCCTCCCTGTACCCTCAGGTCTCAGTTAGGCTTTGAGACAGTTTCTGACATTATATCGCAAATCCCCGAGGAGCATCTGAATCCCTGAAAGCGTCCTTGGTTCCAAGTTCAAGGTCACGCACAGTCTCCTGCCACATTGTCCTCCCTCTTAAGCCTGTCAGCCTTCCTGGCTCAGACAGAATAGCCGCCTCTGTCCCCTCTCCCTGCCAGGAGTGCGGGCTGTCTTAGCATGCACAGTAGGCAGAATTTGCATCTCCTCTGGCAAAACCTTTACCAAGGAGATCTTGAGGGGCTTCCTTTGCACCCGTGCCAGCTCCAGAGGGTCGGGAGCTAGCTATGCCCCCCTTGCTGCCTCTGCTTAGCAGTTAGACAGCACCAATTGCCTCCTCATCATAAAGGAAATAATTTCCTTCCAGGAGCAAGGATTTATGAGAAAGCAGACAGCAGGCCCTGACAGGGACAGAGTGTGGTGCCGATCCAGAAGACAGGGTCAGCTGAGCACTCTCATTTTGGAGGACTCTGCCAAGCTGTGCCATCGGCGGCTAGTGTCTAATTTTCAGCTGTCTAGTGCAGGCCCAAACTAAGGCGCATTGGCTCTCCAACGGATCCTGCCCCTAACTGCTGAGCCCCAAAGCAGTCCCTCCTGGCAGCTTCTCCAGAGGGCTAGGCCAGTACCCCTTTCAATGTAGTATACACACGAATCACCCAAGGGATCCCAGAAAAGGGCAGATCCTGATTCCGGGAGTCGGATGGGCCCTAGATGCTCCACTTCTTGCTCCCTGGACTCTGATTCCACTAAAAGCATACTTGGAGGGATGAGGGTCTTTGGCTCTCTGGAGCCACACATGCTCCTCCACTCCCATAGCTGGAGTCTATTCCTTAGGAACTAGATATCAGACCATTGTTCTCAGCTGCTGCCCACCCATCCTCCAGGCCTGTACGGGAGCACGTCCGAGCCAAGTCCATGAGCTCAGAGCCACGAATATCTGGTGCCTCCCTCAGAGGGATGCCCTCTAGACCTCGTACGTTGAAAAGTATGTCCAGGTGAGAGTTGCCCAAGTGGGCTCTGCCATCCACACTTTCTCCCCAGCCTGATCAGACAGAGGCTGATGGAGTTCAAGAGAGGTGAGAGTTTCTAGAAGATGCGATGAGAGTTCAGATATAGCTTTGACTACTGTAAGAGACCCCAGAAAAGGATTTGAGGGTCAAAGTGGAACACTCACAGAATTCTGCATTCACATTTGTCATCACAGTCCAACCTCTTGTAGGAAAGAAAGATCGTCAGCCTACTTCCCCTTCAGTTTACTATTCTAGCTGCAAACGGGATGTTTTTCAGGCAGGTCATGTCTACAAAATGTTCAATCTTCAGGCCAAGTGGGTCTGTGTGCACCCAGACATGGAAGGATGGACACGATATATCTCAAAGTAGATCCCAAGTCAGTGCAGAAATCTATGAACTTCCCACCCTCTCCTGGGCATCATGGAGAGAAAAAGCCCCTTCCCTACTGCAGTTTGTGGTTTTGACTTTGATTAAATCTCGAGATTAATTTTTCCCAGTGACAGAGTGGCCAGCCTGGAAGGCATAATCCCTTCAGTAGTTCAACATGTTTATGAGGGTGAGAGGATGCTTAATGCTGCAGTTAAAATGCTAAGCTGAGTAATCAGTTCATTAGAAATTTACTCAATATGTTTGCTGTCTGCAGCTGGGCCCCACTCCCCTGGACAGAGATAAATCAGCAGACAATGCAGCTAGTGACAAGATAAACTCCTCCAACATCGATAGCCAGGTTCAGAAATGCCTTTTCATAGAGGAGAATTCTCTGGCCCAGTGCCCCGGAAGTCTTGGACAAGGCCAGGCTGCTCCCTAGAGCTGGAGAGAACTCTTGAGGTTGGTACATCCAATGTCTGGACTTTAGGCCCTGAAGGAACTCAGGGCAAATCAGGAAAGCTGAAGCTCAAGGTCACTTGGTTATGGGCCAACCTTCCAAGGGTCTTGGTTTAAGTGCCCCAGAAGGAGACCCTGAGGCAGGGATTCAAGGCCACACATTTTATTTGGGAGTTGGTCTTTGAAAACCTGGGAGGAGAGTAGGGGAAGTGAAAGGGAAAAAGCACCCAGCTATTAAGTGTGTTATCAAGCTCGTTGTAACGGGGGCAGCTGGAGCTCAGCTCCACTGTGGAACTCAGAGACAGCGCAGACATTCACATCAGTGCTACCCCTCCCTCCTGGCCGGTGAGGTGTTGCAAGGCGAGTGCCCATCAGTCATTGTTTGAGGACTGCTCCAGGGCCATACATTCCTTGGCCCTTCTGGCTTATGGATTTGCCTGGGCAGAATGTGTAAGTCTAGAAAGCCCACAGGTCAGAGATGCAGGTGTGGGCAGTGGGAGTGGGGCTGAAATTGTGAGGTCTGATGGGAGATAGTGTGCCATCCACAGAAGGTGAGCAAAATCCAGTGGGAATACAACGCCCACCCAATGAGTCATTTCAGAAGGAACTAAGGACACCTGGGCTAATGAGTTTCACTTTCTGACTGTGCAAGAAGAACTGGATGCATCTCTAATAAAGGGTGGGACCCCTGAGCCCTGGAGCACAGAGATTCCTTGGGCAATTCAGCAGGTAGTGAGACCTTGTGGATTCCTTCAGGGTTACGGTGGGATGGGATGGGCTTGGGGGGGATGGCAGGAGGGCGTCTCAGCAGACCCGTGCCTGGGTGAGAAATGGGTAGAGGGTTGGAGAACCTGCTGGGCATTTCTCTGGGTGGAGAATGAACAACAGAAGTGCCCCGCGGTTAGGATGAGGCCGCCTCATTTGAAATGTTAATAAATCATCTGGAAAAGGGAGTTACGCAGTGAAAGCTGGGGATGTGCAAATGGCACTAAGTTTTTTGAGGGAATGAAATGTCAAGCCAATGGGGATACGCTACAGAATCCCACAAGGGTGTGTACGAGTGGGCAGGAAAGTGACAGATGAGATTTGGTGTGGGCAAGTGTAAGATAATGTATTTAAAGACATATCTCAAGTGCTGTATGACTTCCTTCTGAGATGATGCATGCCACAGTGGTTTTATTTTAGGAAGAGTAAGGAGGGAAGGGGAACTGACATTTATGGTGTGGCTACTAGGTGTTTGCAGGTTTTATCTTCTGGATACAGAGTGAGGAAATGTGGTTCAGAGGGGCAGAGTGAATTGTCCAATGTCACATAGCTGGGAAGGGATGGGGTTGGGATCCTAATTCAATGTGTGTTCTTTCTGGTCTGTTCCTTGAGGACATGAGCCAATGTATAAAGTGGCCTGAAGACCACCAGGGGCCAGCTGTGCTAGGAATTGACCCATCAGCTTCTGGGTCCCCTTCATCTCAGGCCTGTCTGGCTCAGTCTCTTGCTGGCCTTTCAGCAAAAGTTGAATTGCTTCTGGCCCTTCTTGGCCTTCGCTATTCTCTTTCCCTTGGGGAGGTCATCCAGTTCCATGGTGAGTAGACCATTTTATGCCAGTGAGCCCCAAGTCCATGCCCTTAGCTCTGGCTTCACCTGGGCTCCAGACTCACAGTTTGACTCTCACTAGCATCATCACTAGGATGCCTCATAGGTGCCCCAGACCTAAGGGCATCAATGAGTTCCTGCTTCTCCCCTTATACCTGTTCCTCCTACAGGCTTCCTCATCTCACTAAATGGCAACTCCATGAAGCCTATCCTTCCATCTCTGCAAATGAACACATCCTGAAAAAGTCAGCAGATGGGAAAGGGAGGTAGGCAGAGATAGCTGTGAAAGGTACATGACCTCTGACTTTTGGAAAGATGACCAGAAGGGATGGCAGGAAGCCCAGAGAACTGTGAAATTGATGGGAAGAAGTCAATGGTTTTCATCAGCAAATCCAAGGATGGGATGACTAGGATTTGAAAGCGTAAAGAGAGACACATCAGGAGAAAACCAAAGGAAGCTACCAGGCCCACTGTGTATTGCCACATGAGAGCCTCTGCCCACCCTCCCCAGCTGCCTGCTGGGAGGTATCCTGTTCTTCTCATCCAAACTGTACTGTTTCTCTGCCTCCCCTGAGCAGTCAGACTCACCCGACCCTCGTAACCCCCTTTCCCCAATCATCCTTGAGCCTGGTGGGGGTGGAAGCCCCAGACACCTCTGGCTCGTGGGTGGAGTAAGGGCTCAGCACAGCAAGCCCCAGGCCCCCCAGTCACAGCAGCAGCCCCCAGTTCTTCCCTAGCCACAGGTCAAAAAGGAGAGGGAATGTTTTCTCTTGTTGGGAAGATGAAAGCCAACCAAAAAAAAGCTGTAAAGTCACTGGATTGGAAAATGAGAAAGTAGAATAAATAGGCTCTTGGGAGGGAAATAGGTCTTCCCCGCTCTGTGAACAGAAATAAACAAGGAGAGCACCTGTCAGGGGGGATTTACAGCAGAGAATGGGTGGCTTGGTCCTGCCCAGAGCCTGCAAGGAAGGGGTTCCAAGGAGCCCTGAGTCTTCCTTCCAGACCAGACCTTTCTTCTCCCACCCTGCTGGCCACCTGCCTGCCTCCCACCCCCATCCACACCCTGTCTTCCATTCTCTCTGCCTGCTCCTTCCTGACACCAGCACCCCCATGAGAAGTGGTCCTGTCCTCTGAGGAAACAACCCACCTCTCCTCTAAGCTTCCCTTTTGCAGGAATCCTTCCTGGACCTCTTGCTTCTGAGAAGCTGAGTTCCAGGTATACAACAGACCAACTCTCCACCTGTCCCCACCACATCCTACACAGCTGCCTGCCATTCTTTCCCTCAACCAAGCCATTTATCCAGCCTTCTGTGGCCCACAGAGTGTAATTATTCCCATTTTTCAAGGCTCAGCTTCAATATCTCCTCCAGGAAGCCCTCCACGAGCCCTACAACCTTTAGGAGGACTTAAGGCTTCCTCCCTATACCCACTGTGGATTAGGGGTAGTTCCAGATCACAGGTCTGATATGAAGGATCTCTACCTCCTCTGCCTCCTTCAGGGCAGGTGTATTTCACTATCCCTCATGGCTTCAAAGTAATAGGGTTAGAGGATGATCAGAATTAGAGAACATTCTAGGAAGTGTAAAAAGTTAGGAGCAAACCAAAGGAAAGGAACTGACTCAGTCAAAAAAAAAAAAAAAAAAGTACTTGGTGGAGAGTTGAACTGATAATGTTGAATTTTGTTTTGCTTTCAAGGTGTTGGCGTGAAGATTTCACATAGCACTAAGTACATAGCCTGCTGTAAAGTCCGTTCCTTCTACACTTACCAAGCACCGCTCTCACCCCCGTCTATACCACAGGCGCACACACATCACAGCACAGCAGGAACGGGAAGGCACTCCCCACCCTGCCTGCCTCCATCTCACTGCCTTCTCTGCATCCCTGCTATAAGCTTTAGTGCATTTGAAAACCAATAAAGACCTCCCACCAGAAAACCAAAACCACAAACGAAGGACAGAACAATAGAGTGCCCTGTTCTTCCAAAGCGCCAGTTCAACAGTCACCACGCCTCAGAGCTGGAAGGACTTGGAATAAGCCCACTGGACCTCCTAACTCCACAGATGGTGAAACTGAGGACCTAAGTGAGGCAGTGCCCATCTGAAGTGTGCAGTTAAAATGAGGCAAAAGCAGACACCCTGCAGCCCCCCTGACACCCAGTCTCCAGGTTCTCCTCACCCCACCCCAGCTTGGCCCGGTAGAGGGAGGTGGTACTTGGAGGAGGTGGCAGCGTCTGGGACACACAGGGGAGGAGACAGGTGAGGAGGAGGAAAGTGGAGGAGGAGGGCAGCGGCCCAGCCCAGGAAGGGGTTGGCTGGATCTGGCGTATGTGTACGGCTTTTAAATAGAAGTTCCTTGGAGCCTGTTAATGAGGCAAGGCTGGCTGGGTGCTGATGATGAGGCCTGGGCGGAGGGCAGGACACACTTAGAGCTCCGAGAGAACTCTCCGGTTTACCTGCTCTTCTCACCTTCCCTCAGGGTCTGTCTTCCCCCACTTACTTAGGGAAAAATAATGACAGGAAGGTAGAGAGTAGAGACCAGAGAGAGAGCTGACCCACCTGTCCTCCCTCCCATCTCTGTCCATCTGTCTCCATCTGCTGTCTCCCCACCTGTGACTTACCCATTGCTGCACTCCGCAGGCACGACCAGGTACCCCAGCTCATCTCCCGACTTGTACCGCCTCAGCCCCAGCTGCTGCCCCGCAAGTCCACTTCCCCATGACCTCTCTGGCCTTCCTGCTCCTGCCCTCTATGCCTCTCTGCCTGCAGCAGAGGGAGGGCCCACTGCTTGCCTGGAGCCCAGAGGTTAATCAGCTTCAGGGGGAAGAAGGGCCCAGCACCTGCCGCTTTTCAGCAGGCCCGGGGAGAAGTCAGACCCGGTGGAAGCATATCTCGTCAGGGCTCCGTGGAGGCCGGGGGAGGAAATGGGCCCAATTAATCCACATTTGCCTCTCCAGATTGGAGTACAAGTGGGGAGATGGAAGAATTAACCTTTTCAAAAATGTAATTTCATAAAATCATCTTGCTTGGAACAGACTCTCTGGTTATTACTATTATTTATGGCCGTGTCCATGCCTCAGGCCACCACCAGTGTGGAGAGATGGAGGAGGAGCAGGGAGGCCGCAGCTGCCTGTTGGAGAGAAGGGCTGCCAGCCTGAGGCCCGGGCTCAGGGCTCGCACAGGCACCCTCAGAGCCCCGTGGCCCCCAGAGCTCACCTCTGGCTCTCCTGCAGATGGGCCCCCAGATAGATGGATTTTCAAGTCACTCTCAAGACTGAAGACTAGGGACCTTCTGGCTACTCACATGAAAATTCATTGCTCTTTGCCTCTCTTCAGCCCTACTGACACACTCAGAGCTGCTGATTCCCTGCTCTCCCTCTAGAGCTCACCATGGCTGGCATAGGCCATAGCATACGGCCCAGTGCCAGCAGCTGCCCCTCATATCCAGGCCTGGGTTTGCTCATACCATCCACTAGCCCTGTCAGGACTGGAACATTAGAGAATCCTGCTGCCAGAGAATTGCTCCTGGGCTCAGAGAATGGGCACGACACTCTGTGTGCTGCCCACCTGCCCAGGGCAGGGGAGTCTCCTCGGCATTCTGTGCCTCCATTCCCTCCCTGACTTCCCAGCTTCCCTGGCTTTGAGCTGGCTGCCTTCTCTTCAAGCTTTGAGTGATGCCTCACGTCCTTGACTCTTCCAGACCTATGGGCCTCACCTGTAAGGGGAGGGGCAGGAGGGACAGCCAGGAGGCCACTGCGGCTGTAGCGGGGTGAGGGGTGAGGGGGAAGAGGAGGACAAAGAGAATAGGGAAGCCACGGTGGTGGGGGTGGGGGTCAGGTAGGGTCTTGCAGGCTGTTGGGAGAGCTTTGCTTTTTCCTCTGAGTGAGCCTGGGAGCCACTGCAGCATCTAGAGCAGAAGAGGGGTGTGAAGTGCTGTCGCCACTGATGCTCACCTCTTCTCTGGGGCCTGGTCTGCTCAAGATGCTTCATTTTCCCCACCTCAATATCTCCCCTCTTTCCCTCCCTTCACTCATGGAACAATATTCTCCAGGTACCCATCTTAGAGTGCACCTGGAGGGCAAGGAAAGAGATACATGCGGCTCCCGCCCTCGTCAAGGTCATTGCCTTGTGAAAGACACAAGATTTCCTCCGGAGAAGGGCCAGAGAAAGAGTAGCCAGAGGGCCCCTAATATCCTGGCCCTTGCTCCACTTTATTTTGCTGTGTGCAGATGGCCAAACAGAGGACCCAGGTGGAGCAGTGCCCGTCTGAGGTGTGCAGTCAAGAAGAGGCAGAGACACCCTGCGGACCTCCTGATGCCTGGTCTCCAGGCTCTCTTCACCCCACCTCAGCTTGGCCTGGTGCAGGGAGGTGGTGCCTGGAGAAGGTGGCAGCGTCTGGGACACACAGGGGAGGAGACGAGTGAGAAGGAAAAGTCGGGAGGAGGGCAGTGGGCCAGCCTGGGAAGGGGTTGGGGGATGAGCCAGGGCTGCCTGGGTGCTGATGAGGAGGTCTGGAGGGCAGAGGACGCACCTTAGAGCTCCGAGCACGCTCTCCTTAGCCACTCTTCTAGCCTTCCCTCACGATCTGTCTTTGAGTAGGCTGTTTATCCTCACTGCCTGTGTTTCCCTCTCTGGAAAATCAAGGATAGGGACTTGGGTTTAGGATACCTTCCAGCCAAGACATCAGTCCTCTGGAATTGGGAGGACGGGGGAGGATGATTTAGGGTGATGGGACTAGTCCTGCAGGATTTCCTACAGGAGAGAGCCCTCCCGAGTCCTAAGGGTGCAGTCCCCTCCCCTCGCCTGCCCCAGGCCCCGCTCTCCTTCCTGCTGAGCTGTCCCCACCCCACAGTTCCCCCTGCTCCCCTCTCCTGGCCCAGCTCCTCTCTCGGCCCCCTCTCTGGCACTGAGAAGGAAGCACATCCAACCTGCCAGGTTAAATCACATCCACATGTGCGACAATTTAACAAGAGATGGATCTGGCGAATGTGTGCGGGTTTTAAATAGAGGTTCCTTGGAGCCTGTTGTTTCACTCAGAATGAAAACAACTGATTATCTTTAGAGCCACTTACTGAGGCCTATCAGCTTTGATACAACCAGCCTGGGGTTTCCAAGACCCAATGCTACTCACCTGCCCTCAGGCCTGCAACAGCCCTATTCTCAGGGAGAGGTGGGCATCACAGCCTGGCAGCCAGGGGCACCTCCTCTGCTGGGGTTAGGGCAGAGGCAACAGGACACCAAGGAGAGCAGTGAAGGCCACCTCTCTATCATAACCAGAACCAGTTCCCAAGCCCAGAAGCATTTAGAGGAGGAGGTCTCCCATGCACTGGGACCCAAGCCAAGGCTGGGTATCAGGGATGGGAAGTATGTCCCTCTATGGATGTGTCCCGCCCCTGCCAGCCCACCTTGACCTTCTGCCTCAGTTTCCCTGCATGCCACTCTAATTTCCTGCCAGGCATTCCTCTGTACTTGGAGTCCTGACTTGAACCCTGACTCATTTGGCTGAGGAAATGGCACTTGTCCAACACCTACCAGCTGCTTCCCAAGGGCAGAGACACTATTTTCTATATCCCAGGCTAGGTGGCATTATACTGTGTGTGGGCAGACAGGATGCCCAGCTGGCTTTGAGTACTGCCCTCTGCCTTCACATCTCCCATTTCAGGACTTAACCTGCTAGACATGCTCCCCCTACAGAGACTGTCTAGTACCCACCCTACAGTGGATGAGGCCGAATGCGACCCATAAACAGGCTCCTGAGCTCTCCAGCACCTCCAGAAGCCCCAGCTCTGTCTCCACCCTCCTCCTGCCCCTCATCTCCTAGAGTCTGGTTTCTGCCCCACTCCTTGCAGCTGGCTTCTGCCTCGCCGCTAGTCTTGCTTGGACAGACCATTTGGCTGGATGCTGGCCTCAACTCCAGACACTAACTTCCAGCTTGTGGGTTAATCCTGTCTTATCCCCATTAAGCTAGACTCTAGAACCCCAATCAGGGACCAGTCTCAGGTTACAACTGATCTCTAGGCCCTGATCTGGCCCCGCAAGGGCAGACATTATCACTAGATGTGTCCATTGGCCAGGACAGTGTGCCTCTCAGAGCCCCACCTGCTGTTCTGACAGGACAGTGATGTCCTGTGGCCCTGGAAAAGCCCAAAGTGAAATGGACCTCCCTACGGACAGCCGGAGAGGAGTTTCCTGCTAATGTAGGGATCAGTCCTGTGTTTACAACACTAAGTAGAGTGTTAGGAACCTTAGGGAGAAACAGCACAAGATGGGAAAGCAGGTTTGAAGCAGTTATGGGTCTCAGGTCCAGGGAAAGACAGGACACCTGGTTCCATTCCCAGCTCTGTTCCTAACAGGGTCACCTTGGATAAGGAACACTCCTGCTCCTCAAATGTCAAATCGGGGGCCTTGGACCAGATCAGCACTTCTCTCTCTGTGTGCCATGGAAAGTTTCTTAGAGCCCTCTCAAAGGCTGTTCAGGGTGGAAGTGAGAGGGAGGGGCTTAGTTCCCCCACCCCCATTTCCAAAGAGTAGGGCTGCTTTCTTCTATTTAAACTGCCTCAAAATGCTGCTGCTGAATAAGAGTTGAGTCTTACAATCGCTTTAAAACCACTTCATTAGATGACTTCGAAGTTCCAAGAATTAAAGATTAATCACCAGTTGATGATCTCAGTACTTGGCTCCCTGTCTTTCTCCACAAGTATACCTGCCATCATTCCAGACAGTTTCATATCCTGGCAGATTACCTGTTCAACATCTGGGCCCCTCAGGCCATTGGCCCTCTTAGCACCAAGGACCCTGTCCTTCTCTTCAAAATCCCCTCGCATGGCCACAACCTAGACTTCGTCATCACCCACAACACCTCACCCATAACACCTCTGAAAGCGTGATTTCAAGCAACCCCTTGATTACCATCTCCTATCTCACTCTTTACTCCTATGCCAAAGGTTTTCCACCTGATCGAGAGCCCCAATCTATTCATCTTGTTCACTGTTGATAAAACAGTACTCTTATTTTCTTCTGTTACTCAGCCCAGATTTCATGGACCAATGCAAAAGCATCCTCTTCTGAGTACTCTTATCCTTGGCCTCATCTCTCTCCTTCATGCTCACCTGGAAAGCCCTAACCCTAGTTAAACCCAATAGTTCACCTGCTTGGCACCTGCACCCATCAGCTCACTGGTATCTAGAACCCTCTAGGGAATAGCACACAGACAGGTAGACTGGTTCTAATACATAACTGGCAGGCTTTTGAATCTTTCCAGGTAATGTTCCTATACTTTTCCTAGTAAATTCGCTTTTCAACATTTTCCATCTTTTCTCAAATCTTCATCATTTTCTCTGCCTTGGCCCTCCTCACTAGACAACAGCTTTGACACACACTTCATAGCGAAGTCAGTGAAATCAGAGACCTGTCTCTTCTTCCATCCCTATGCTACCACCAGCTGACCTGGATTTTCTCACTGTCTGGATTATCTCACTGAAAAACATGGATCCCTATTTCACATCTTAAAAAATAAATTTCCCTTGACCCCATGTTGGCTTCCAGCCCCTCTATGACCCTGCACCCCTGTTCATAGCAAAAGATTCACCAGTCAGTACCGTCTCTACTGCCTCCTCCCCACCTCCCTTCATGTGGGGCTTTCACTCCTATTTCTCCATGAAAAAGGCGTTGATCAAGATCACCTCTGTACACCCAACATCTTCTTAAAGCCAAGTTTTGGTCTTCATCTTACCCACTCTCCTCATGGCCATCCACACAGTTGCCCTGTCTCCTTCCCAAAGCCTTCGTCATCTAGAATCCTCTAGGAAATAGCACACAGCCATGTTGACTAGCTCTAATGTATGAGCAAGTCAGCTTACCACCAATGGCACAGGCTGCTCCTTTCCAGCCTCCTTTGCCAGATCCCAGGCCTCTCATTGTCAGATTGCCTACGGCTCCACTCTTAGCCCTTTTCAATTCTGTGTCTTACACACTACTCAGGTGATCACATCTGGTCGTATGACTTCCAGCACCTTCTAATGGCTGAAGACTCTTCACATTTACCTCCAGCCCATCCCTGTCCTCTGAACTCCACTGAACCTGCACATCCCGCTGCCAACCTGCCACCTCCACTTGGATGTCTATTGGGCACCTCTAACCCAAACAGAAAAATGCATTCCCTCTCCTCGCTCCAAATATGCCAATACATTCCCCGCTTGGAGCCTCTGCCAGCTCAGAAATGCCCCACCATCCACCCATCCAGCTGCTCAAGCCAAGAGCTTAAGAGACATTCTTGATTCCTCTCTTTCTCTCACACCAAATAGCCCATCCATCACTAAGTCTCCTTGGCTCTACCTCCAACATGTATCCCGAATCCAACCCCTTCTTACCACCTCCACTGCCACTGCCTGGTCCATGTCGCCACCCTCTCTCACCTGGACCACATTAGTCTCCTAATTCATCCTGTCATTCTGGCCCACCTCCAATATGCCCTCCACAGAACAGTGAGAGGGATCCATCTAAACCGGAATCAGGTCAGGTCAGCCCACTGTTTCAAACCCTTTCAGTGGTTCCCGCTACAGTGGGGGTAAAAGCCACAGCCCCCCAATGCAGACTGCAAGGCCCTGTGTGATTTGGCCTCTGCCTATTCATCTTCCCTTGGGCCTACCCGTGGTCAGGAAGCTCCAGACACTCTGGACTCAGCTCATACCAGATTTAAAATCTTTGTACTGATTAGTCCTCCTGCTTGGATGCCTCTTTCCCTGCCCTGGTCTTCATATGCCCAGCCTTCATCATTCGGCTCTCAGGTCAGATGCAGTGCCCCCAGAGGGGCCTCTCAAAGAGCCCCTTTCCTACCCTCCATCATCTTGCCACCCACCTCTGCACTAACCTATTTTATCTTCTGTATTCGTGCCTAAAAGCATCTTCCTGTTTGGTTTGTGTGTTATTCTCTGCTTCCTCCCGCTAGAATATAAGATCCTTGGGGGCAAGGAGTCCATCTGGGTGGTTCCTGATCTAGTCTCAGCACTTCTAAAGCACCTGGTACATAGTAGGTGCTTATTAAAAAGACCTAACTAATAATCTCAGACCTTAAGTTCCTCGATGAATGGGCCTTGAAAATCCAATTACTCAGTGCCTTTCCTATATATAACGTAAGGGTTCTCATACCCCACACACCTCCCAGGCTGGTGTCAGGTGACTGGATGTAACAGAGTTTTGCAATCTATGGGGCACCGTGCAAAGGAGTCAGTCCCTCATCTGGCTCTGCTGAAATGAGCATGCAGCTGGGAGGAGAGAAGTTTATAGCATCCCAAAGTGAGGCCCTTCTGCTGCCATTTCTGCCTGCCCGTCTCACTCCTAAGTCTGTTTGCCTTCTGTTTCCACCTTTGCCTCTGGCCCTTGTCTCAGTTTCAGAGCCCCTCTGCAGTTCCCCCAGATGTCCCTTACCAGCAAGCCACTCCCTGGTTTTCACCCACTGAGGACCCCAGCACCCCTCTCTTCCAGCATCTCCTCTTAGTCAACCAGGCCCAACCTGTTACCCTCATCAATTCCTGCTCATCCAGACTCTACTTCATCTTTTCTGCTCTGCCCTCCATTCTCTCTTCTGGGAGCCTCCCCTGTGCCCCCATCCCTATCCAGATGTTTGCCTCCAAACCTGTCCTGTGGCTTTGTCTTCCTGCAGGAGTCATCCAAGCACTCTGTTTTCTTCTTTTCTCAGTCACCCATGATCATATTAGCATCTAATAAGTCCCTCGTCTTACACAGAACACAAACTGATATCATGTCTATGGGGAACAGAAAAGAATGTACTTACAATAGGGAAGGGCTAGGAAGGGAAGAGCTGAGGGCCTGACAGTGCCTCAGTTTCCACACCTGCACCAAGTAGGCTCTGCAGCACAGGTGTTGTTGATTTTCCATAACACCTCCCCGACTCCCCCACCCTCACCTTCCTGTCTTTCCCAGGATTGATGCATGGCCTTTGCAGAGAGGACCTTGGGCTCCCCAGGAAGCAAGGATGATCATAAAAAAAACAAGATCCAGGACATCAACAGCTGGCACACAGGGGATTCTTAGAAGGCTAGAAAAATGTCACTTCCCCAGTCTCAGGCCACAACAGCCATTTATCATCTTTCCTGTTGAGGAACAGCCCTGAGAGGGAGCTGACCTTGAAGAAGGAGAGAATCACTTCCGGGGTGTCTGCCTGCTGGGGTGCTGAGGGGAACAAAGGATGGGAGGACAGGGTGGAGACTGGAAGAACGGGGCAAGAAGACAAGGTTTTCCAGAGGCAACACAAACGCTACAACAGTGTACCTACAGATCTGTGTCCACACGAAAGGCTCTGCCACTGTCAGGGAAGCCCTGGAGACTGATGGGGGGAAATGGCATTGAAAGTGTAAGCAGGAGATAGGACACAGCTGGAAGGGTCTGTCGCAGCCAGAGAGGTAAATAATGAGTCTCTCTGCCAAAAAGTCCAGTCTTCTGCCCTCAGGTCCTTCCTAATAATTGAATCTAAGCTGCATTCATGGCTGAAGGGGTCTACAATTAAGACCCAGATTCAGACATGCCAGGGCCATTGGCAGAGTGGCCAGAGCCTACAGGAAAGGATCCTGACATATTTATAAAGATATCCCCAGACATTTATTGGATATTTCTTCTTCCAGCCACTTACCCTGTGGCTGCCTTCACATACTTTTTTCCCCCATATCTTCACAAAAAAAGCATGTACGCTTGCTCCCAAATGCAGATATATTCACATCTGAAAGTTCAGGCAACAAAATATCCAAGGACACTTGTTCTCACACATATGATCTCATGCACTATGCACACACTCAGCTCAAGCCCAGCCCGCTCTGCAACACCCACATGGACAGGCAGCTGTACACAATCGCTATTTAGGTGCTTGGGGCATGACAGTGAATGACGCCAATCACGATCCCTGCCCTCAGCGAGCTGACATTCTGGTGCCCCATCCACAGAGAGGCACAGACCCTTCACCTCTGACTCTTGCACACAGACCTATTCAACACATACAGAGACTCTACATAAACATTTCAATAGTCCACACACATGTATTGAGCACCCGCTACATTCCAGGAAGCAAGCTTGGGACTAGAGATATACCAGCAAGCAAGACTAGCATGCTTCCCACCCTCAGACACACTCAGAAAGGCAAACTCTCAAACACAGGCTCAACAAATTCACAAACCACTTACACACATGATTTCAAACACAAAGCTGAAGGCATTTTCATGATACCCCAGGTAGCAACTCACTTAGAGTGAGGAAGGAGGGCCTTTAAAGTTCAAAGTCAGATCTGTACATTGTCCATTCTCCTACCAGGCTGCGTGTTCCTCCCTTTTCAACATCACATTGTCTCCATCCCTCCCTATTGGACCCATGAAGTGGTGAAAGTGCAAGGGACTGCCTGCCTCCTGGAGCCCCCAACTCCCCAGCCCTGATGGTGCTGCTCAAGACATTTCCCAGGTTTTCCACTTCTAGGACAGGGCCAAGCACAGACCCAGTGGCCGGGGATTTTTGCTGAGACATTACATTACAACAGAGCCTGCTTCTTCCAGACGTTTTTTTTCCCCTTCTACTTCTGCTTTTAAAGAATCAGAAATAACTTGGCTGTAAAAGTGTGCTTTGGGCAGAAAGCTGACTCCCAGGGTCAGAGCCCAGGAGAAGATTTCTGCAACACAGTTTCAGGGAAAATAGCAGGCACTCAGCAATTTTTATTTTCTAAAGGATGAAGAGGAAATACAATTGGAGTGGATTTAGGGCTTCGCAGGGCTCCTCTTGAGGTTGCAGTGTGTACGTGGTTTCTCTCTTTTCCCCAGCTGGAGAGAGCGGCAGCAGGGGGCATGAGGGGTGTGGAAAATGGAAGAGCTGGGTCTGCTGGCTGCCTGATACTGCATGAGATCGGTGACCCGCTCCCCCTTAGAGCGTGGCAGTTTGTGCTGCAAGGTCAGAGGCTGATGAGCCGTTTCCAGGGTGGCAGGTCCCTGCGTTTGGAGCCACTGAACCAAGTTCAGATCCCAGCTCTGCCTTCTACTAACTGTGAGAGCAAGGTTTTTATAAACCTTTCTGTGCCTCAGTTTTCTCATCTGGAAAACGGAAAGAACAGCAGCACCTACCTCATAGGCCGCAGTGAGTATGAAAAAAACCTGCAGTTCATGGGTATTTCAGTAGAGGAGGCCCTGATAACCCTCGGAAGATGATTACTACCTGCTTCCTATCTTCTCTGTGACAGAGCTCTCCAGCTCCCTGCCTGTGGGATGGACGTCCAGCATGAAAGTCCTCTTAGAGTCCCCAACTACAGACGGCAACGCCTGGGCCCAGGGCCTTCGGGGCAATCCCATCAGCTCGGTGTTCTCACAGGTTCTCCCTGGGGGCCAACTACTCTGCTTGCCACTTAAAGCCTCCCTCACCCAGTGCTGTGCCC
This sequence comes from Cebus imitator, assembly GCF_001604975.1. Lineage (NCBI taxonomy): Eukaryota > Metazoa > Chordata > Mammalia > Primates > Cebidae > Cebus > Cebus imitator. Next base: position 798,820 of record NW_016107766.1, on the reverse strand, counting down.
CAGAGGAAGGCACGCTTGCCCTCTTATTTCCTGTTATTTTTGGCCCATGGGATGTACCTGGCAAAGGTCAGACGGCAGGCGGAGGGTGAGGCTGTTACTTCTGTGGCATTCCCTCTGGCTGCAGAGCCTCAGGTCTGCTTCCTCCCTATCACTTCAGGCCGAGGGGCAGGCAGCTAATAGCCTCCATCACGGCTAGTCTTTGAGTGCCTCTCCACCCTCGTTAATTCTGTCAGATCTGCCCACAGCTTTACAAAAAGTCCTTTCCTTAAAGATTCCAGAGAGGAGGGGAAGAAGCAGTGTACAGGGAAATAATCAGGATTATACACAAAGGCTTTCATACAAGGACGTTCATCATAGTGTTGTTTCTCATGACAAAAGGTGGAAAGAAACTAGATGTCCAACCATCAGGCATTGGGCAAATAAACCAGAGTAACCCAAACAGTGCACTGGACTGCAACTGGAAGAAAAAGAACGCACTACAAGAATATTCACCAATACTGGGGAAGATTCACTACACATCTCTAAGAAAAATGGTGGGCACAGAAGAGTATGGATGGACTGAGAGCACCAAAAATAACATCTACAGGTTTGGAAAGGGAATTCATAGGAAGAAAATAGACCAAAATATCTACTGTATTATCCTTGAAGATGTGAATTACGGGTGGTGGTATTTTTTCCTTTTGTGCACTTCTGTGTTTTTTCACTTTTTTTTTTTGCATTGAGCATATATTACACCATTGATTAGAAGAGAAGTTATTGATAATACAGGTACAACCATTAAAATGACATTTTAAAAGAATATTCAACGTCGTGGGTAAGTAAACGCTGTAAGATGTTAAATGAAAAAGGAAAAATTGCCCTCTCTTCATACATATGTCATATGGACATATGCCTACATATATATCTGTCTGTCTAAAATAATATATATATGTTGTTTAGTATTATATATAATATTTTCATTTAAAAAGACTGGAAGAACGCATAAAACGTGAACAGAGGTTATCCAGGAATGATATAGTTACGGGGAACCTTTTGACCTTTGCCTGCACTTTCTAATTCCTATCATAAGCATTAATTTAATTTTATTTTTTTTAGACAAGGTCTCACTCTGTCACCTAGGCTGGAGTATAGGGGCATAATCATAGCTCATTGCAGCCTTGACCTCTTGAGCTCAAGAAATCTTCCCACTTCAGCCTCTCAAGTTCCTGGGACTACAGGTGCCCATCACCATGACTGGCTATTTTTTTTTTTTTTTAAGTAAAGACAGGGTTTTATTATGTTGCCCAGGCTGGTCTTGAACTCTTGAGCTCAGGCAGTCCTCCTCCCTTGCCCTCTTAAAGCGCTGACATTTACAGCCACGAGCCACCACACCCAGTCACCATTGATTTTCAAATAATCAGATTAATATTTTACATTAGGAATATCTAGGACACTCGAAGCCAAAATATTCCCGGGTATGGACACAACCGTGTGTCAGTGTGCCTCTCTCTGCCTTCAATACTCTGGCTTGGGTGTCCCCGCCTATAAAAGATGAGGCCAGGCACTCTTGTGACCATGGCAAAGTGGGGGGCAAAAGCCCTAATGTATTCAGAAATCTGAGGCACCCTGGGTAGCCTGAACATTTCACCTTGCTTATGTGCGTTTTCTCACTAGTGCCATCATGGAGCATGTCCTGACTCTACATGCCCTGTACCAAGCCCAGTAGAGACCTAGAGAGGTTGTCGTCTGCTAGGGAGACACAGACACCTGCAAAGGAAAGCAGCACTGCCGTGTTAATACGGTAAAAATGACCACCTTCTCATTTCTGCAGGGCCCCTTCCGGGTTTAGAGCACCCTGTCTTTGTTACTTTGTTGAATGCCAACAGCCGCCCTAGAGGAGGGGGGCATCATTATTCCTACTTTGCTGATGAGGAAGATGAAGCCCACAGAGCTTCAGTGAGTCACCCTGGACTAGCCTAGAATATGAGAGATGCCACAGAACCTTCAGATGTGTGGGCCCAGCCAGCACCCAGAGCCAGGGTGCTTTAGGTCATCTCCAAGGACTTCAAGGAGGATTGAAGGAGGGGAGGATTTCAGAGGCAGCATGGAAGTCCTTTGTGCAAAAACAGCTATCGGGACAAGTCATAAAAGACACGAAGGCTAAAGTTACCAGCCTTTGGGAAATTTCTGCCTACATCTACAGGAGGAGTGTGCCCAAGCACAGGAGTCTCAGCTCATCCCTCCACTCCCTCCATGCTGGAGGCCTGCGGCAGGGGACCAGCACCTGACGCCTTCCTTAGGATGGGGCATTGGAAGGCAAGTCACAAATGGGACATTCACTCAACACCTGATGAGTGTGCTTTGAATACGACTATGTGTCAATGTTCTATCTACTCTGCTGTCTCCCAGAGCCCAGACAATGGCTAGAACCTAATTCCTCAGAGAGTTTCTGCGGGTGGGGTGAGTAACTACCTGCACTATGCTGTGTTTGGTACTGGGTTGCCCAGTGGGGCACAGACAGACATGGAACCTGCCCCCATACAGCTGAGAGTCCAATGTAGAGGCAGAAATGATCAGACAGCCACACTAGGGGATGAGGCTCCCAGCCCAGGAAGGGCTCTGAAGCCAGGCCAGTGGTTACAGAAACACAAAGGAGAAAAATCACTCTGGAGCTGAGACTGGGAGGGTCAGCATGCCCACAGCGAGAGGATAATCTGGACAGAGAGAACAGCATGTTCCAAGACTGTATCAGGGAGGACGCACAGTGAATTCTGGGGACTGGGAAGCCATGGAACCCAGAAAGCAAGGACAGGGCGGTGGGTAGGTGATGCAGACGGAGTAGGGGTGGGTCAGCCGTGCAGGGCCACGAGGCCAGGTCTCTGACATAGAGATGATCTCACAAACAACAGAAAACCAACAGAGGGTTCAGTGGGGTTAGGGTGGCAGTGACGGGGACGTGATTAGAGTTTTGGTGTGGAAATTGGATCAAGAAGGACAGCAGTAGAGCTACCAGAGCAGCTGGGAGCTGTAGTAAAAGAACAGGAGAGAGGTCATTTCTCCCACAGCTACTCAGGAGCACTGACCAGTAGCAGTAATGGAGAGACTGTAGTTGGGGGAGCAGAGGGAAGTGCCCACAGAGGCACTGCTCATTGGTGTAGCGGATGGAGGGTGGTGCTGTCTGCTGGGACAGAGAACCATGCAAGCTGACCACCATTGCTGGAGAAGCCCACAGCTCTATTGTGGACAGGTGGAGTGTGGGTACCTTTAAGACATCCGAGAAGACATCCTGAGTAGAGATGACAGGGCAGATGGGAGCTCGAGAGAAGTCTTGGTAGGAGATACATGTTTGTAGATAATCCACACATGAGTAGGGAATGAAGGCCAAGTACAGATGAGATCGCCTAGGGAGAGGGAAGAGAACTGGGCCTTGTGGAGCCCAACATCAGTATGTGTGCCAAGGTGCAGCCAAAGAGTCAGGAGGAAAACCTGGACAGGATGTGCCACTGGAGGCAAGGGAAGAAGGTTGTGGTGGGCGGTAGAGTCAAATGCTGCTGAGAAGTCAGATAAGAAGACGATTTTACTATGCCCCTTGGATGTAAAGATAGAGAGGCCACTAGTGACACTAGAAAAAGCCCCTGTGTTGGAAAGATGGGGTGAAGGCCCTTTCAGAAAGGCTGGAGGAGTTATGGAATGGAGGCAAAAAAAAAAAAAAAAAAAAAGCCAATTCTAAGATGTTCGTGCAGGGGTGGAGAGAGATAGGAGGGTCACCAGAGGGCCTGTGGCATTAGGGGGAAGCAGTTCAGTTCCCAGAATGAATGAACTCGGGGCCAGGGTAAGGGCCTCCCTCAGAAAGACCAGTGCAGACAGCAGAAGAGACCTGCCCACAGAACCACTCCAAAGCTGGCTGTTGCATCTTGCCCATGAGAGACGGGTACACGCTGGAATTACTCAGGGATAAAAGCTGGAATTTTCAGATTGGTCCTGGATTCAGTCATTTAGTAGCTGTGTGATCTTGGGAAACTTACTTAACTTCTCTGGGATGAGGAACTTTCTTTCTCTGATGAGGAACTTTAGTTTTCTCATCTGTAGATTGGAATAATCGCAGGGCGATTTTAAATGTGAAAGGAGACACGATACATAGCAAGCGCTTAGCACAGTGCCTGGTGCACACTATGTGCCCAAAAGCATGACTCTAACCAATCCTCTGGTCACAACAAAATAACCACTGTCATACTAAAGAAGTGGGTGTGTGAGAAAATCAGGATGGTCATGACTTATTATGAGGTGGGAATAGGAATGAGGAAAGAAACACATTCGGGAGCTATGGGAAATTGAGAGTCCCCTTCCCAAGAAATCCACTTGAGCCATGGACAGTGAAGATCAGAAGGAAACAGTACAGAAATGCATATGAAAAGACACCTTGTAGGGTCGAACCCAAAGCCCAGCTAGAAATCACCCACTCTCACCAAGACCAAGAAGCAGGTGTGGAGTGAGCCACGACCAGCCTCACTCTCCGGCCCTTTTCAAGTTTCAAAGGTCTTTTGTATACAGAATCCCCTTTGACATTATAGCAGCTTGGCTTCACATGTGTGTGTGAGTTACAATGACCAAAGGCACACTAGCGAGCTATGAGTACAGCGCTGGGTCTGAAACCAGGGTCCCCCTACCTGAGACTAAAGCTCCTGTCCCTAACAAACTGCTCTCCTTTGCTGGGTGGGGAAACCCCTCACTCTGTCAAAGCAGTTTCACACTGAACCACTTCTAGAGTGTGTGATATGAAGACGGGAGAGGGTAGAGGGGCAGACAATGAGCCTCGATCTTTGGAGCCGACAGTTCCAGGTCACTCGGTGCCCTCGGCAAAGCAGCCAGTGGGCTCTGTCTGCATGGGGCCTGTGTGGCAGGTTTCTTCTGGTGCAGGTGGGCATCCGTGATTGTTTATAACCTGTCAGTAGGGTCTCCGGGGGTTCTGTGGGGGTGGGGGATGGGGTGCTAGTCTGATCCCTAACATGAGATCCCTAACATGAGAAAATAGCCTCATAGTGAGTCTAATTACCACTTTCCACAAGGAATTTCGCTGTGCGTGCTCGTTTGCTTTTTAATCATCCTCTAAATATGCATTTTCACGTTACACCCTAATGGCACCCAGAGAATCATTAGGATCTGTTGGGACCATAATCCATGGTTTCGGAAGTCTGTAAGTATGTAATTTCGCTCCATGACGCAGGTTTCTAAAAGTCCACAAATAACCATTTGCATGATAAAGTCACAACTCTAAAGTCAATTACAGCTACAGCTGGAGAGAATTTATTTCCTTTTTGAAAATTAAAACATGAAATTGGGAAGTTGCCACATAAAAGCCTTCCCTTGCCTTGGTGGGAAGAGGGAACAGAATCTGGCCCTTTCCGCTGCCCCTCCCCCCATCTTGGGGTGGAGGCCCTGATTGACAGGGAGCTGTTTCATAGTCACTGGGTAGCCTGAGCCAGGCGCCTCCAGGGTGGCACTCAGTGGAGTTGGCTGTGGGACTTTGCCTCACACAGGTCTCACCTGTCTTCCCCTACCTCATGTCTTAAGATCATGGCTCCTGGTAGGGGTTGGGGGTGGTCCCAACTGTGACTCCCAGGGTGGGTCTCCTCAGCTTGGCTGGCCAGCTAGAGATCCAAGACACATGGAGATGGGCAGGGGTCTGGGGCTCACATGACCTTAACATGAGACAGTGTAGCCAAGTGTCCACTGGAACGAATGAACCCACTGTTCCCTGTCTCAGTATTCAGGATCCTGCAGGCTGGGCCTGAGCTCTGCGGGCCCTCCAGTGAGGGGCCTCGATCTTTCAAGGAGCCTGGGCATGGCTTGCAGCTGTCAGCATTTCCACAACATCAGGATTAGACACACTTTAGAAAGCATCTTATTCCAGCATTCTCAAAGTGCAGAAGGAAGGAAAGCTTTGGAAGCAAGGTCGCACCAGTAAAGGGCAGCAGCGTGGGTGTAGACATCCACTTTGCTGCCTCTGAGAATAAGCTGTGTCATGGAACCTGGCAGTCCCACCACAATTTTGTCCAGACAGTCGTCAGAATAAAAACCATCCGGGTAGATGTCTGCTCTCTTTTCTTGCGGGGATTTGTGCAGGAATTTGTACTAAAAGCAGAGTTCTGACCAGAATGAATCTGCTGGCTCTTTGAAACATGAATGGAACTATTTGAAGAAAGAAAAAAAATGTAAGGATACCCTCAGAAATCGTGCACACTGGAGCCAAATCTACATCCTATATATTCTAGAACTGGGGAGCTAGGAGTGGAGCGTTGATCTACTCTCCAGTCTCAACTGGTGTTTTATTTAGTTGGTATTTAGGATCACCGGGAAGGCACATACCATTGATGGAAAGTGCTAGCATGCTGGCGGGTTCCCCAAGCATGTTCCTATATGCCCTGCAAATCAGACTGTGTGATGGTTTGCCCCGTTGTTGAACCTCACTGTCCCAGACCCTACTGGAAGATGCCTCTTCCAAGATGTCACTGTCCCCAAAGCTGGGATCAACCATGCCTCACTTTGAGAAGGAGCCCAGCATGAGGACAGCGGGAATTTCTTGACCAGGAATTTGGAGTTCTGGCCCTCACGCTGCCAGAAACTGGTCTTGCAAATTTGGGCAACTTATTTCTGCTCTGAGCCTCAGATTTCTCAGATGCCAAATGGGACCCTAATTTACCTGGCAAGGGACGTAAAGCTGAAAAAAAGACCACAGAATTTTGAAGGTTTATGCTTATAAAGGGGGACAGTCTTCAAATTATAAAGTACTAGACAGATCAAGAGCCATTATTAATTTAGAAAGCCTGGCAATGATGTCAGGTAATTGTGCTTAAACCGTATTGATTGTTTCCGCTCCCTGCGTGGGATGATGTCCTCTGCCCTGGGTGTGGGTGGAGTCAGGAGCCTGGAGATGGATGCCGACTCAGCTTACCCCGGCATCTCTACTAGACCATGAGAGCCTTGACTCATCTGGCACACGGTGGGTACTTCATAAACGTCTACTGACACGTCAGACAGTTCTTGGAGCCAGGCTAACATTGCCTTGGTTTAGTTCATGATCTAAAAAGGGATTTTTTTTCCCTGTCTTCTGTACCCTAACAAAACACAGATGGAATTTGATTACCACTGTCTATTGAGTGCTTGTTCTGTGTCAGACATGGCATTAAACCCTGAACACACAGTATCGCGTTTAATCTTCACGAGGCCTTGCTGAGACAGGGCTGAGCTTCAGAAACAGGCTCAGAGAAGTCAAGTGACAGGTCCTATGAGTGGGACGTGGGAGTGGGGATTCAGGGTGGAGGGCTCTGAAGACCCTGCTCTTAACCTCAATGCCAAAGAGCCTTCTCTTAGGGTTTGGCAGACCCTTGGGACCCTTGGAACCTCAGTTTTCTCATCTGAAAATGGGGAAGAATGATGCCCTCGCCTGTGCTGGAGGAGAAATTGCCTAGTCCAGCATCTGGCACACTGTAAGTGGGCAGAAATGCTGGTGACAGCTTGTTTTGTTTTGATTATGCCTCTTGTAGATTCTAAATGACCTGCTCAAAAAATACTCAGGCCCTGAACCGTTTCAGATTCTATCTGAATCTGATTAAACCTCAAGCCAAAACTCAGAGACAAGCACTGTGATTCGTATGCCACGATGATAGTAAGATGAATAATGGCTAACAAATGTGTGCCTTTTATGACATTACATGCATGTCACAGCTGTCCTCAAGGTGGGGGCCTCTGCCCCAGTGGAAAGGTGAGGAAACTGAGGCAAGGAGTGTGCCAGTAATCTGCAGGCCAGCACAGAGTAAACAAAGTCTCAGGACTCCGAGTGAGATGGTGCCCAATCACCTTGAGCTAGTCACCTCCCCTCCAAGCCCTCACCTCCACCTAGACTTGAATCTGATAATTTTTGCAAAGTGCTGGACACAGTGGCTGGTGCCTAGTACCACTCTACAAGTTTTAATAGCTCTTGGTTTTTCTACCTGGGACACGCTGCAGGTAAGGGGCAGAGCAGGGCTTGGGCTTCCTGCCAGCATCCTGCCCTGCCCACTCTGGCGCCTTTCTGCCCATCTCCCACCCCACAGCCTCCCACTATAGCTGAACCACTCTCCTTGCTCTCTTTGCTTCCTCTGCTCATGAATGCAGGGGATGGGGGTTTCTGGAGGGGTCTGATCAGCAGTGGGTAGAGGGGATCCACCCAAGAGGACGCTGGTATTTTCTCTGTGCCTGAAGAGGCTCTGCTCCCTGCACCTAGGTCTTCAGCAGTACAAACTCAGGAGCCCACTTAGATTCAGATTCTTGGTCTACTGCATACTAGAGGGTCACCTTGAGCAAGTTACTTTATTCTTCTGTGCCTCCGTTTCCTTTCTGGAAAATGCAATTGACAAGGGTACCTATTTTTAAGGGTTGGCATGGGTAGTAGAAGATTTGATACCTGTAAGACACAAAAAGCTGTGCTTGGCATGACATTAGTGTTTCACAAATGCTCGAATATGCCAGTGGGACTAATAGTAATAGTAACAGCAGAAGCAGTCTTACGGAAAGCCTGGGCTCTCCCCACTCATCACACTGTCTCAGCACTAACTCTGCTAATGACCACAGCATGATCTTGGATATGCCATGGGCCCTCTCTGGACCTCATTCCCATATCCATGCAATGATTGGTGGGATAAGATGATCTCCAGGACTTTGAAATCCCTTCCTCACAAGGACTATGGCAACCAGTGTGGAATGTCCTCCTTCCACCTGTGAGGTCTGCACTGGAGATGTCTGGGGAGGTGGATTATCACTCATGCACCCATCTACACAGTCTGTCAACAAATATTTTGGAGTGCCTACCACTGACAAAGCAGGCTCTCTCTTCCTCAATGACCCAGCCAAAGATGACACACCCCACATAGCTTCCTTCGCAGGTTCTGATAGAACCTCTCACTTGCTTTCTATAAATAATCTTGTTCTCTTAACACATGTAAGTTCCTGCCCATATCCCCCAAGGTGGGATCGCTCACGGGACAGAGCATGGGCTTTGTGTCCAGCAAGTCTGGTTTGACTGTCACTTTTCATACTCAGTAGTTCTGAGATGTCAGACAGTATTTCCCAGAATGTGAGTCATAAGCCACTTGTGGGTCAGGAACTCAATGTAGTGTGTCATGCCCAGCATTGAAACCTGGAGTAGAGAGTAGAATGAAATGGCACAGAAAAGTGTGCTGTGCAGGTAAGGGTTGGGTGCATGCAAACAAGTATGCCAGGGAACAGTAGGGTGTGCAGGTAAGGCATTGTCCATGCATGTGGATATGCCAGGGAACACTGGGCCATGAGGGTAAGAGGTGAGTGCCTGCATGCGAGTATGTTAGGGGACGCTGGGCTGCGCAGGTAGGACAGGTGAGTGCATGCAGGTATCCCAGGCAATGCTGAGCATGAAGGTAAGGGGTGGGTGCATGCATGCAGGTATGCCAGGGGACACCAGGCTGCACAGATGAGGGATGAGTACATGTGGGTACATGTGCCAGGGAACACTGGGCCGTGATGGGAATCCTATGTGTTACTGGGGGATGTGGCCAAACAGCTTGAAGAACAGCCATGTGGGTACATGTACATGTGGGTACATGTGCCAGGGAACACTGGGCCGTGACGGAAATCCTATGTGTTACTGGGGGATGTGGCCAAACAGCTTGAAGCTAGAACACATAACTTGATTTCTTGGGCTCCAATGCCCGCATCCCATGGAGAAATTTTGTGAGGGTAAAATGAGAATAGTGTTAAGGCTGGAGATTCCCAACCGCTGCCTCTCTGGTCCTCTGAAGCCCCTTGTCTTTTTCCTGGTTCATGAACCTCAGCCTTCAGGAATCTGAGTCATCTCCCTCACAAAGCCCTTTGCTCCCTCTCTGTCAACACACCAGCTAGTGAGTAAGAAAGTGCATATTAACCTCACCAACATTTGTGGGGCTCCTGCATGATGCCAGACCTTGGGCTCAGTGCTGGGGCGCCATGAGGAGTGTGATGATAGAGCTGTGCCCCAGGGAGTTTACATTCAAGCACAGAAGCCAGCGATAAGCTGACAGGTCCATGACCAGGATGCCAGGCTGGACAACATGCTGCAGAAAATGAGAGCAGGGCTGAGGAGACAGGGATCCTGGTTTCCATTGGTTGGCCACTTGGACCGCCGATTCATGCCCAGCCCTGCTGCGGGCAGAGTGCCGGCGGCAGGTGCGTGAGAATGACGGAGTTGTCAGTTTAAAGGAGCATTGGGAAGACAAGACTTACACAGCGGTGGTGGGAGAAAGGTGCACAAATCCCTAGGCCAATGCTGGAGGGGGTGGGGGCCCCAGACATCAGGAGGGGAAGCCCAAGTGTGCTAAGAAATCCTGTTTTGCAAGAAGAAAGAGTAGAGCTAGGATAAATAGGAAGTGAGCTGGCATTCCAGGGGAGGGAGAGAGGAGAGGCCATGGGAGAGAGGGCCACAGGGAGCCTGGGGCAGAAGGGAAGGCAGAGGTGAGTTACATGCACACCAGGGGGAAACAGTGAGGGGGGACCTTGAGGGGATGTGAAGGTCAAAGACAGTTTACCCTTGAGCCAATAATGATAACATGTATGGGGCACCTACCGAGCACCAGAGCCTGTGCTAAAAGTTCTACATGTGTCAGCTCATCTTCATCCACACACCTCTTGACGTAGATGCTACAACATTTCATTGAATCTCAGATGCCTTTGATTAGAAGATGGATGGTAATTTTTTGGTATCCCTAAGAAAGAAATGTCACTGTTCATTAAACTTGGACAGGTCTTTGATTGCAGAATGCGTTTCAATTCCAGAGATATTAAAATAAACATCTTAGAATTGACAGAATGTGGCATTGTTATCCACAGGAAGGAGGGGCAGCAGAAGGGTAAGTAACCTTCTCCAAGTCACAAGTTGGTAAGCAGCAAGGAGGTCTGAGCCCAGGCTGCCGGGCTCCAGAGAGTGTGTTCTGTTCTTTCATGTGCCACCCTCTCTGTCTGGAGATGTCATGGCAAGCGGGAGGTGTTGTGGGTTTCTGAAAGGAGGCATGAGGGATGTTCCAGGAAGCATATGGCAAAACTGGAGAGGGAGAAAGGGCAGGACATGGCCCCCAACGGAGTGACAGTGAGAACCAGGTGTGGGTGCCAATGGTGTGGCCAGCCCCTGGCAGGTGGAGAGGGGACGTGAGGAAGAAGAAGGGGTGCACAATAATTCAAGGTTCTAATATGATGATCCTGTCCAGCCAGAGCCTGAGTTTTCTACAAAGGAGAAATGCAAGGGATGTAGGTTTCAATTAATTGTAACTCTCATCCTTGACCAAAAGATGCTCAGGTGGAAAGAGAGAGACAAGACGGAGGAACTAAGGAAAAGAAGACTGAGGAAGGGGCAGGGAGGGTTTTGCAAAGGTGAGCAAAACCAGTCAGTGAATCACTGTGGGATACAGAACCCCTGAGGCTAAAAGCCAGACTTTTGGACCCTTAAGATCCAGATCATCTCCAACCCTGCCCAGGTTCCCAGGTTTTCTGTGCACACTGGCCATGGTCTCCAACCCCCATCAGGAGAATTGACCTGTCCCACGCACTTGACTTTAGGGAGAGTGGCCAATGGCTCATCTCTGTTGTGTCCCGAAAGACCCAAGGTCTCCAGTCTCCCTTTGCCTATGCCTAGGTAGATGCCTTCTCTCCCACTGCCCCTGCTTCCTGTGGATAATAATGCCACATTCTGTCAATTCTAAGATGTTTATTTTAACAACTCTGGAACTGAAGTGAGTTCCATATAATCAATAACATGTCGAAGTTTAATTAGCAGCAATATTTCTTTCTTAGGGATACAGAAAAGTATGGTTTATCTTCTAATCAAAGGCATCTTAGATTTGATAAAAATACTGTAGTACATATCTATTTCAGTATCTCAGACACAGCCCGGTTGCAGAGACTCTGTGCCCCCAGGCCAGGCCAGGCCAGTCTCTGTGCAGACACCTCGCAGGTGCCACATTTTGGGCCTGGTTTAGTCTCACAGATTTCCTCCTTGCAGATGTGGACTCAGCCTCACTGAAAATAAACAGAGCAGACCCTGGATTCCTCCTGGGGGCTCACTACAGTGTGCCACAGATCCCTGAAACCATGCTGGGATAAGAAATATCTACCAGCAGGGTGCCAGAGGCATTATGCCGAGGCTTTGGACAGAGAAAATCACTGCCACTTTCTGAGCAGGAAGAAATCAACTAGCATCCCCAAAGGTGGGAAAACAGCCAGCCTGGGAGATGAGAATGAAATACACAGAGAATACCAGGGCTGGATGGGGTTAGGGGCCTACAAGATTCAGTCTCCTATCTTCCAGCTCAGCCAAGGTGAGCCATGGCTTTTCTGTTTATAAATGTCAAGCCTGGTGCTTGTAACAGGCATTTGTTTAGCATGTCCTTAGTGGCTGGGGCTTGTCAACTGCTGGGACCCAGAGGTAGGGCCAGAGCAAGTGCCCTGGAGAAGTCAGTGTACTGGGGAAGCAGGGTGTGGCAGCTATGATTTGTCTGCAAGCGCGAGTGTTCAATAATTATTCATTTGAAGGAATACAGCAGAAGAGCCGAAGAAGCAGTTAACAATACTCTTTCACTTAACAATTTTTTTTTTTTTTTGAGACAGAGTCTCACTCTCATCACCCAGGCTGGAGTGCAGTGGCATGATCTCAGCTCACCGCAACTTCTGCCTCCCAGGTTCAAGCAATTCTCCTGCTTCAGCCTCCCAAGTAGCTAGGATTACAGCTGCGTGTCACCACACTCGGCTAATTTTTGTGTTTTTAGTAGAGATGGGGTTTCTCCATGTTGGCCATGCTGGTCTTGAACTCCTGGCCTCAAGTGATCCATCCACCTCAGCCTCCCAAAGTGCTGGGATTAGAGGGATGAGCCACTATGCTTGGCCTCATTTAACAGTTTTTTGAACACCTACTAGGTGCCAGCCACTGTTAACAGAGAACAAAATGAAAAATGACCCCCACCCTCATGGTGTGACATTCTGGAGGCAGGAGACTGACCACACTGAACAAACCAATTAAGCTAACATATAATCTGTGCAAAGGTGTGCCAGGGAGAAAAATAAAGCAGGAAAGGGGAATAGGGAGCTCTAGGGGCAGGGGTAGAGATTTTAAGAGTAGCCAGGCCCCCCACCACGGGCCACCAACATGAGGACAAATCAAGAGGAAGATCCCCAAAGTGATAACCAGCCTGAACCTTAAAAAGTGAGCAGGGGCCACAAAGCGAAGCACTTCTGGCAGAGGGAACAGTGTGTGCAAAGGCTCAGGGGTCTGAAGGCTCGAAGTGACCCTGGGGAGCTACCAGGAGGGGGCTCGACTAGAGAGGACATGGGAGAGGGGAGGTGTCTCTGTCATGATGGGCCACCATGCCAAGCTAAAATATCTGAGCACCATCCCACTTGCTGGGGAGTCTTGGTGGGTTTGAAGCCAAGCTATGACATAATCCTGCTTTAGTAAGATCCAACGAGAAGCAGGTATGGAAAAGCTCTGGAAAAATTCTGAGCAGTATTCCCAAGGAATGCTCCACGTGTGGGTTCTCTAAATTTCTAAGAACTCCATGTGAAAGAAAGAGTTCCGGCTGGATGCAGTGGCTCACGCCTGTAATCCCAGCACTTTAGGAGGCTGAGGCGGGTAGATCATTAGGTCAGGAGTTTGAGACCAGTCTGCCCAGCATGGTGAAACGCCGTCTTTACTAAAAACACAAAAAGTAGCTGGGCATGGTGGTATGTGCCTACAATCCCAGCTACACGGCAGGCTGCGGTAGGAGAATAGCTTCAACCCAGGAGGCAGAGGTTGCAGTGAGCTGAGATCACGCCAATTGCACTGCAGCCTGGGTAACAGAATGAGACTCCATCT